>NC_143503.1:28669875-28975750 GCF_051622355.1 Phaseolus vulgaris
TATCTCACAATTTCACGTGCAAAACGATGTGGTTTTCGATCATTTATGGAACTCAATCACAATTTCCCTGCCGCTAAATTATGTGGCTGCCTTGCCATTTGGAAAGTTTCTGTGAGTATTCTACTTATCCTGCAGAAATTTAACTTTTGGAAAAGTGAATACAATGTCGTATAATTTATTCATTCTGTCCATTGCCCCCAAACAACACGTGCTCTAAAAAACAATGCATAATTTATTGTTTGAAGAAAATATGGTTGTACCAGTGAAACCTCTTACGTCATGGAATTCAGATTTGACCTTGACTGAAACATGGAGGGCAGGAGGGTTTTTTTTTTGAGGTACTTCCACTAACAAAAGCTGGAGCTATTTTATTCATTCCGTTGTCCCAGCTAGTCAGAGTTTTGAATCATCTTGAATGACTAGGGTGCATTATTTGATGATTAGTTGCGACGTGGAAATGTTCGTGATGATTAGAGCAGCCAATAGTTTTTGTTCAGCATGCAGGGTCATCGCTATCAGTTTTGGGGTTTCAGAGGCACCTTGACGGTGAAAAACATTTATTCATTATCAAGTTAGGCAATTTTGACATGCTGAATAACAGGATTAAAGATCGTGTCTAATTTTCCTTTTGTTACATCATTGACAATATCTCTGTTAATTAATTTGGTTCTTTTGTATATACTTCCTCTGAATACTTTTCCGTGTATTGGTGGTTCTCTTTTGCTGTTTGTCTTCATATATATTTTGTTACATTTTGAATCTTGTGATAGTTCTATTAATGATGATCATTGTTTGATACAATTGAGTAGAAGTATGAACTCTATCAGACGACAAATTTGTGTGCGCCCGTGAACAGATTTCATTTAATCACACTTATCGTGTACAGTTAAAAACAATTAGCAACATTATTTGTAATTCAGTTCAAGTATAACAAGAAAATAAGGGACACTTAAATGTATTTAATGGAATAACCGAATAAACAAGCCTCGGCAGCAACGTTTATTTTGATTAACATCTATTTTTTTTCTTACAAGGCCAAGAAAAATTCCATTATTTGAGTCCTGCTAACTAGTGTAAAGACTGGTTAAGGAATCGATGTATTGATTAGCATTTTCTTTCAATTTTACGAAAAAGAAAAGGTTGATGAATTGTACCTAGTTGGGATTGAGTTTTGTACAGGGAACAAGTAATGCTATTATATACGATAAGGTTCCATGGATATCATCCTAACAAGTGTCTGCACCTGGAGAGAAAAATAATAGAATAGAAATAGATATAGTAGATGAGCGATATGATATGTTTAATCAGAGTGATAAATAAACGAGGTATTAATCGAGTGTTCAAAAAATGATAATCTATCAATTTTAAGGTCATTTTATAGCGAGTTATTTATATTGCCAAGGTGTCAATATCTAATTTTTCTGCCAATCCATTGTTGATTGGGAATGCAGCAAACCCTATATATTCCTGCCTGTTGAACAGATTACAAACTCGTGTTCTTGGAAAATCGACGGTTTGGGGCTATGGAACTATGTGCTCATTTAATAAAATATTATCACTCACCAAAATCCGATCCTTAAATTTCAACACATTTTCATAGAAAAATAACAGAATATAAATGTAAACGTGGGCATCATATTCCTGATCATGAAGACCCAATAAAGAAAGCAAAAAGGTTCAATCTCAAGTAACAGGTTCAGTTGAGGAAGAAGACAAACGTTAGGATTTCCATCTTGGCAAACTTCTAGGTGGCTAATATATCTATCTACACCAAGAAACCTCCACATCTCAGTTCACATGTAGTAGGGTGAATGAGGTTTAGTCTGAACTGAAGTTTCTGAATGCGGCAATTGACACAACTTGTACAAGTGCAAACAAAACTGTGAGCAAACACATTCACCCTGCTTCAAGGAAGTAACATACATAAAAGATAAGCTGAGATTGATAAGTTGGCTCTTCAGCATAAATTTCAGTAAGCAGATGAAGTAGTGTGAAACAAGGGAAGCGTTACGTACCTTTAGCAAGATTGGTTGGAAAGGTAGCTTCTCCAACTGAGTCCATTTGGAAAGTGTGAGGAAGAGAACGCTTTTGTGACCTTTTCAAATATGCCATTACTTCGAGAACGATAACTGCCACAAGTATAATGCTAACAAGGAATCCATAGCCTATCTTCCAATTATTCCCTGCACCCGCAGCTCGCATCCCCAACACTATATTCAAGGCTGCAAAGAAAAGCGCCATTCTTCCAAACCAACTGTGATACAAATTCCAAATGTTTCTAAACTTGGAATCCTTGTCTGGCCTCAAGAAAAATGCCAATATCTGAACCCACACCTTAAAATGTCAGTTCAATTTGTACTTTACATGGAAAGCATATATCTCAAGCATCAAGCTAAATTTTATGCTGCAAGTTAAAAATTGGAGTACTATCTCTGTCTCTATTTCTTAACTAATATAAAGACCTCCTTTACTAATTCATACAAATGTTAATTCAGTTAAGGGTCTGATAGTGATAGGTAGAAGACTGAACATTGAGTGTGATACATGAGATGAGTCAGTGGCAGACCTGAAGAATACTTAGCACAAGGACAAAGATGCCTATGCCTCTGTGAGCTGGTATGTGGACATGCACACTTCTATAGAGTTGTAATCCAAGAAGGACTGTGGCAAGCCCAAATGCAAATCCCACAAATTGAATGACTGAATGGAGATAGAACCATAGGGGATCCTTATGCCTGAAGTACCTACCAATAATTGCCCCCACAGGCAGGATTAGGCCCCACCCTATTATACCCACTATTCCATGGTTCTTTCTCATCTCAACCAACCAATTGGACACTGGGCCCGTAGAACCTGCCACAACAAGTATAATTCTCAAATTTCTTTTCTGGAAAATTTTCATCATATAGTACTCTCTACGCAAGTTATACATCACGTCACATGAAAAAGACATCCGAATAAAGCCTAGTTCCAGTTTATGCCCATCAAATAAAATGTTCAGCACTTTGGATCCTAAAAGTAGAATTTTGGAGTGAAAAAATGGATTTGTTAAAACATCAATTAAAGCAATTTTTTCCTTCAAAAACTTGAATTAGGCTTTATTCAAGTGTCTGTGCAACAGCATAGCATAATTAATTATGAAGTAAAGTGGGACGTCTGGTTTTGCATACCTGAAGAAAAATCAAATATAACTGCTGTTTTGTCTTCATGTTTTGATAGATGATGGTTCAGTGGACGTTTAGTACTGAAAGCCAATAAAATCGGTTGCTTCCCAAATGGAATTGTCGTTTGTAGCTGAAACGCTATATAAATTTCAGCTCCATTTGTTGCCACTGCAGCTGGTACATTATTTAGAGGCAGTTCACCTTTCTCTACGATCACTTCTGATTGCCTCCTACCCCTTAGATAAAATTGCTTGACTTTTGCATGACCATGTTTGTTAGTCCATCCTACCATCGCACTGGAACCAGCCATCATGCCATCCCTTGAAAATCCGATTCCCACCCATCCAACAGTGTAGGGAGCAGATAATATGATAGTTGTTGTATCACCTGTCTTGGTGTACTGCAAAGGAACAATCATGACATTCAAATTATAAGAAATCAATCATTTGAAGCTAGATAGGTTTTACTTTATAGAATTCGGCAGTTCTAAAATTATTTGAAACAAATTATCACAAACTAAAGAGTCTGTCAAATGGTAAATTTGTTTGTTGGTTTTCATAATAATTATCTTTAACATTTAGCAAAGATTATTTTTTATTGATCAATGTTCATGGCTATTAAACTCAAAAAACGAGGCCACCCATTACCAAAGAAACAACAGATCATAGTAAGTTTCAACAACAGTACGGGTTCTTTAAGATAAAAAGAGGAAGTAAAGGAGTAGAACCTACAACCAAGCATTAGAATTCTAGTTCAGCTTGAACTTACCCTCAATTCGTATGAATGCCAAACAGGTTTGCAAATGGTAGAGGATATATTCTGATACGGTGGAGGGAGGAAAATCTGATAATTTGTGTTCTTGCAGTTACCTTCTGATACAATACTGTTGCTTCCAGTGTCATCAGCTAATGTTACGATCTTGAAGTTCAAAACAAAATTCAGAATACACACTTCGGCAATAGAACGCCATATCTGAGTCCAAGATCTTAGCTTTGCCATTCATAGACTGGATCCAAGGCTACTACAATGGTGGTTACCAAGGTCAAGAATAAGAGAGGAAATATGAATATGAGGGTCTAACAAGACAGTTGAGAGGTGTTAGTCTCTTGCGTTTGAAGGTTGGAATTTGGTTGTTGGCTTGGTGGGTGGGGATAGTAGTTGGTACCGAGAGGTAATCATCACCCCCTTCTATTCTTGAGAACACTACATTTAACTGCATTCTTTCAAGGATTGGAGCTTTTTACTCACATTTCTATATATTCTAAATTTCAAATTTCTGTACAACTTAACTTTTGTATAGTTATCTTATCTGAGGAAGATGGAGGCAAGGCTTTGCTTCAGAAACAAGATAAAACAGGAAAAAGTTATCATTATTTAGCAAAATAGGAAGTAAAAGGAACTAAAAGGCTGAAGCAAGTTACCAAATAACTCAAAAAGATTTGTTGTGCTTCTCATTGGTGGAGCAACTTGAAACTGGCCAAATTTGATGTAGATGGATAAACCTGTTCTTGACTTTTAAAATGGTGATTGGATCATTGGTCTTTACTAGGATACGCGGGATGTAAAGACATATTTACATTCGGACATAGGTTGTGGTCCTCATAGTGATAATCTCTATAATATTATCTCTCAACATTCTTCAACTATTCATTCTCTTTTTGGATTTTGTCTACTGGGTTGCTGATGACAAAAGTTGTATAATATAATATTTATTTATGTTTCTTTTAGTTAAGACTTAAGAGACAGGGGTTTGAGGCAAACGATGAACAAACAAACATGAAGGTAGTTTCATGATGCCTTTGCAGATGATTTAAAAGAAAACATACAAAACGGAGAATGAATCTAATGCATGGAGACACATCTCGCAGAAGCGTTTGGGAGATAAATGGATCGTCCTAGAACGCATGCAAAAAGATCTAAAAGTTATTAATTTTAATGTTTATAAAATCATGGATCATCATTTCTTGGTTTCTAAGGAAACATGTAACATGTTAATGTTTATACGGAATGCAAAGTGAGTTAGTACATAACGGTATCTTTAAGAAAAACAATTGCAAGATCGAAGAGAAACTAAAAAGCACTCACATTCCGACTCCAGATTTAGCTTTGACGTTTACGTTGAAAAATGGTGATTTATGGCTCAAATAATAAGATTCTTCCGACCATAGGAGACATGCTAAATGGGTTTAGTTCCTGTTTCATGCATACTGAATTACATTTGATTCATTAATTATGAAAAAGTTATGTTAACTCTGGCCGTCAGCTTTCTGTAGCTGTATGTGCAGGAACATTATTCGATTAACACTGTGCACTAGCCTGCTTTTAGAAGCAGTTTAATATGAACCTTTTGAAACATTTTTCTTAAATAAACTCTTTATGTATGGGCAAATAAAGGGGATAAAGATTGCTCTAGAAGGAAAACAATAGACAACTTCATATACTATTCATGCTGATCAAATATTCAGTGTGTATTTGGATCAGCTTTATCTAAAACCACTTACAATTACTGAGACAGCTTTTGATAAAGAGCAATTTGTTTTCCTAAAAACTAATCAACAAAGCATGCACTGTATTATTCCCATTCGCAGCATGTTAAGCACTTTGACAACAAAGCATAACTCTTTTCTAGCAGTATTTGGAAGCTGAAATGTTAATTCCACAACATGTCTATCTGGGGAACCCTGAATATGTGCTCCTCACCACTTTCCTCATCAAGCTTGGCAACCCACTTACTCTTACCCATTTTTCTGCTACTACCGTCTCTGACCCCAGCTCTCTTGTCAGTTTCATCATTCTTGGAAAGCATAGTCACTTCCATACCTTTACCTATAGGGTGCTTCAGAGATCTCACTGCTACTTTCTCATCCTTTCTTTTTACATAGCCTCCCAACCCTTTTGTTTTCCCAACCAAATTGCTTGCCACCACTACAGATCTCATAGGGTTGAGATCTAGCAAGTTGAGCAACCTTGCAAAGTTTTCATCTTTGCAATCAACTAAAGAGAAATCAATATTTTCATAATATGGCAATATGTTTGATGGATCTTCAGTTCTAAATTCTACTTGGTCCTTTAGACCCGACTTCCTAATAACTTCTTTTGACTCGTCAAGGACCATTTCCGGGAGAATACACACCAACCTTCCACCAGTTCGTCTTGCAGCTGCTGCCAGGGCTATTGTTGATGGAGATGCTCGTGGTGCCACTTCTACTATAAGTTTTGCTTTCATACCAGCTGCTAATGCTGATACGAATTCATTGCTTCCCTGCTGTTGCACTTTCCAAGAACCATACTGTCTTTTATGGTTATTACACTGTTACAAGATAAAAGAGATTAAGGTGAGTTACATATTTTTTTATGTCATACATCGAATTACTTGATATGACATGTCAAGTTGAAGCACTTGTGAGACGTATGTTTATTTTATTTATACCTGTGATGCTTACTGCTCAATTGTATTCTTATAAAAAATTCAAAATGCAAACCATGTAAAGCATCTAGTCTTAAAATATAGAAACATCTATTTATACTTGACTCTTAAATTGAAAATCCCAATGAAGAAGCAAATAGCAGATTTGAAAGGAAAAAAACACACATGTGAACTGTGGAATCTTCCATCAGGTCGATCCTTGATTTATGCCTTAACTTTTTCCAAGAAAAATGGAGAAGAAGATTAAAAGAAGAGGGAAATAACACGCTTGTATCAAAGAAAAATGTGAGGAATGGAAACCCAGAGATATATTAATAAGACTAGAAAAAAGAAACTGATGGAAAGGTGAATACCAGTTGAAGGGCATCAAGGTAAGCCATTGTAGCACATGTTGTGGACCATTCCATCACGGAAGCTGATGAAGATGATCAACAAACCGAAAATGTAGAGAGATTATTTTATTGCAAACTTTGAAGTAATTAACAAGGGATGAAAGGAAAGGTAAGGCAAAAGTCACAAATACATGTATTGCCTTGCATGTAACCTATTGCGGAACTTGTTTATAATCTCCAACGTTTGACGTGTTCTCATAATAAGAATGAAATTGATTGTTTCTTAAGGGATTACGCATAAACCGTAGTCAACACTGGGCATGGCCTAACATAGGGGATTCAGTTCCATTCTCATGCTAAATTTGTTACCATCACACTGTTTATGTCAGCACAAATCAGATTCACTTCTCAAACTTCCCTATAAATACGTCTTTGGGAAGTATAATTTTAAGTATAACTTTTATACATTATTAAGTGTAAATTTTTTACCCTAATTGATCATAAATCATGTAACTTTTTGAAGTAGTTTTATGGAGTGTACTCCTCTAAAGTGCACACTGCATGTGCAGAACTATTAAATAAATAATTTAGATTATGACACCTACTTAAATTGTCAAGTGATATGTATTTTTAAAAAATAAAATATATAATAAAAATTAGGAACAAAATCATAAAAATATTATGTTCCCATTCCACAAAGACAAATTGTTCAACAATTCATTCAAACCTTCACATACCAGGTTCAAATTTGATGTTTCATAACAATCAGACACGATTTATTTGCAAATTCCAAGACAATTTTTTGCAATATCGTATGTACAATATAAAAACTATTATTATAATTAGAAACATATTGCTGTTATCAATGTAGGGGATGTAGCTCATATGGTAGAGCGCTCGCTTTGCATGCGAGAGGCACGGGGTTCGATTCCCCGCATCTCCATTTTATTTTTTATTCAAATTTAACAAAAAAAAGTTGTGATTTTGAGAATAAAGCTTGCAATGAAGGTAATTAATTCATATTTTTTTAATTATAACAAATAAAATTTCACCTGTCATATGGACTTTATCTTGACTGATAAGAAAGAAGTTTCATGTTCTTCTTAAACTTCATTGCTTTTTGTAGAAAAACTATATTTTGTGTCTCTTGTGAGTACGTATTAAGGATTGAATACTTGATCAACCAAATGCCAACTTCTCTCTCCAATGGAAAACCATTATTTGAAATCCTGCATACAGCTTAAAACATATTTCATCTGTATTTAAATATAAGCAAAAAAACCATATTAGATATAAACAATGTTTAACTGACTAACCTATTTTTAATTTTATTATTTAAAACTATAATCATATTTATATCATCCTAATCATATGAAACGAGAAATAATAAATACCTTAACTAGTAAAAATAGGTTATTTTTTTCATGTTTTAGATGGCAGATACTAGTAGTGTCACTATATATGGGGAAAAAAAATGGGCATTGGAACAACTTGTGCAGACTTATCTCAGTTCATGCATGGGCCTGGAGAGACCCAAATGGGACATTAGTCATATACTTGACTTGAAAGGTTAACATAGGACAATAACTTGTTTTCCATAACTGTTATGTGATTGGTATAACTATAATTGGACAAGTTTCCATTGACATCTAGATATTTCCATTGGGTGGTTTTTGTAGTTGGGAGACTCCCAATTTCTGGAGAATTAAGAAACAACAAGTAATCTCTAGTTCCTCTTGGAATGGTCAAGTATTGTTTTATGGTGGCCAATACATGTATGTATCTGAAAAAATGTTTTTTCTAGCTTCAACATCCTTGTTACCCGAATTACAGTATCTGGTTTCTCTGACAAAATCTTTCATACTTTCAGGATGATGAAGTTATATTATTTACTTGGTTAATTTATTGTGTTTTAAAGCTTCTTATAAATAGAATTATCCTTTTACATATTTAAAGCTTAAAAGCATTTCTTATCAGGAAAGGAATATACCAAATATGTTCGTCAAATCATTGGGAGCAGGAGATGAAACGAAAGACAAACAAAGGGTACCCTCCACTGCACGCTTTGTTATCCCCCTAAAACGGCACTTTCAAGTTTCCTCCTATGCTGTTCCTGCAAAGATGATGAAGAAGAAGAACCAATATGTTTCCTTCTTTCCCTTTCCCTCTATAACTCTCTGCAATGCTGACTGAACTGCCAAATCACACAAACCCCAACTCATGGACTCTCTCCTCTCTTTAACACCCACACTCCCACCATTCCATTGCACTCGTCCCTTCCCCTCCCTCTCCCTCTTCGCGCCCCTTTCACAGAGAAAACTTGTTCAAAGCGTAAAAAAGGTGAGTGCTTTGCAGCCCCGTAACAGCTGCCACGGAGGGTTGGGCGTGGCTCTGCTCAGTAGCGTCACCGCCAACGCCAAGCTTCGGATTAGTCCCTTCGTCGCCACGTTGGCGGCGAACCCCACCTTCGTTTCGGGGCTGGTAGCGTGGCTCATAGCGCAGTCCGTTAAGGTGTTACTCAATTTCTTCTTCGACAGGAAATGGGATTTCAGGCTCCTGTTTGCGTCCGGGGGAATGCCCTCTTCGCACTCCGCCCTCTGCACCGCCCTCACCACCTCCGTTGCCATCTGCCACGGCGTCGCTGATTCCCTCTTTCCGGTGTGTTTGGGATTCAGTCTTATTGTCATGTATGATGCAATTGGCGTTAGGAGACATGCTGGCATGCAAGCTCAGGTAACTGTCTCCCACAATTGCTGTTTGATAGTTATTTAGTTAGCCTTTTGGGTCTGCTGATTCCTGTTCTCAAGTACTAAATAAGAACTAACTTGTTCAATAAGGTCAAAACGACTATTCTTTTATAAACTTGTTTATGCTTAAGATAAGGTTTTTTTTTCTCCTATAAGCATTTATGAAAATGTTTATCCAAACAAGGACGTAGCTATTAGTTTTTGTAGATTTTTATGGGAACTACATGGGTGGGGCTGTCAGGCAATGTGGTTAGGTGAACAATAATGATTGGATTGGATTGTCCTGAATTGGCGTTTAAGTGTTGGGTATTTTATTGGTACAAATAAAAGTAAAAAAAATGTCTCTCTTAGCAACTGAAAGAGGTTTAGACCTTAACATGAATACCGAATTCCCTAGTGGCGATTGTTTATCACTTGGAATGTTGGTTAGAGTTTAGTAATTTATGGAAATGTTTTTCACTGTTCAAATAAGAGAAGAAAACAGTCAGAGTGGGAATGAAAGTGGAAGTTATTTGTAGCATCATACGATAACTTCCAATTTTCTGGCAGGAATACAGTTTACCCACCTGGGAATGAAAACAAAGTAATGGAACATGAAAATGACATGTTCCCTAAGCTAGAAACAAATTCAGTTTTTGGAACATGATTGAATTACTGCAAATAAGCCTCATGGGGGAAAGGGCAAAGTGAGACCACAAAATGACACTAGAAAGTACTGAAATTTATTGCGTGTTCGATGACCCATTTGTCAGCGGTAGACTCACATCGATTCAGAGGCAGATAATACTATATTGCTGTTGTCAAATTGATGTGAATATGAGATAAAATGTGAGTCAATAACACATATTTAATCACACACTTAGAGTCTCAATTGCTCAATGATATTTAGCGTCCCAACCCAATACATGGGTTATGGAATGATCGAAGTGCTGGCAGTATTTGGCCCTTGCTTGTAAACCATTGTTAAGCTTTCTTGTATTGATGTGAGACCAAAATCACATTCGTTTTTCCCCTTCTTGATTATGCCTAGTGAAGACAAACATTTTGGCACATTCCACAGCGCATGTTTGGTCCTCACATGTGATTCAGAAAGGACCAAATAAGCTAATACCTATCCAGAAACAAACTTGGTGGATGCAAATGTATATGTTATGTTCACATCAGACACATTATCCTCTAGTGTACCTATATTTTCTGTCGATATGGAACCTTTAACTCTAAGGGCTGAAATAATTGACTTATTGATTTGCTAATATTTGGTTTGCTGCTGTATTGGACTCTCGGTTACTGTTAACGTGAGGTTTTAGAGGATTTTGTAAGCCCAAAGCTAAGCTTAGATTGCTACAATCTAACTAGGTTTTGTTATGCCGCCGAAAATAGCTGATTCTCCATTAATGCTTGCTCTTCCAAGTTGTATACTTTTGACATTTTAAGTGTGCCACTATAATGCTACTTATTATTTTTACTTGAATTGCTAGCGAGCTGAAAGTATGGTATCATGTAGATATTTATGTCCAAATGTCCACCTCCTTATCAAGATTGTCAAATTCAAGAGTTATGTAAACTCTTCAAGTCTCCAAAAACTTGACTTGTAAGAGTTTATTTTGTATAAAAAAAATATTAAAACACCTATAAATGGCTACAAATATTATGGTTTGACACTATCATTAGACACAAACGTAATTAGGTCATCTCCATTGCAAGGGTCATTTTATGTGGTTTTCATTTACTTTTTGTGGGTTCCTGTGTGGGACATCACTTTTAAAATCTTTTTACAACTTTTATTCCAATGCAAGAGTCTTATAAGATTCACACTCTAATTAATGTTTTATTTGGTTGTTGACGAAAAGATGTTTCTAAGAAAATTTTTGTTTTATTCTTATGACCCAACCCAAGTCTTTAGTTTTATATCATGTCAGCATACCCAGAAACCTTATGAGACCCTAGTCTTAAACTTATGACTTTCGCCATGACCCTTGCAAGTTGCAATGGAGATGTCCTTGGTCTTCACATCAAATAGAAATTAGTGAGACACAATAAAATAAAATAAAAATTATATCATATGCAAGAATACAATTTATATCACGCACACAGCATATCAAGCTGACATTTTAAAGTTTACAATCAGAAAAGGATGGCATTTTTTTATGTAATACACACATAACTCAGTCCTTACAGAGTCACATAACACATTAAGCCCATTTGAGCACACCAAAATGTGAATGGATGAGAATGGTCTTATATGTGCTGAATGGGTTTGCCAAATAGTGCTTCAAGTAGTAGAAGAGAGACAAGCTTTCTAACTCACTGCCTTCAAATTCCAACAAATGAGCGAGCCTCCCTTGTTGTCCTCAAACAGGAGAGCATAGAACATAGAGAATTGTGAGAGAAGTGAGAAAATAATGTCTTTGAGTGAAGAGATGGAGACTTCAACATAGACAAGAATGGCAAAAGAGAAGTGACAAAATCGTGACCTGATGTGAAGAGAGAACTGTGAGAACAATGTACTAATCCTGTGAGAGAAAAGACAATACCCACAATCGCGATTGAGTGTCACTTTTGTTCTGAAATTTTATGGCTCGTAGAAGTCTCAATTAATATTAGTATCGCGATTTTGAGCTATTCTTCACGAGCCTGTGCAAGTTTACACTAGAACGATTTTGCATGCGAGTTGGATAGATGTGATAACCATGCTCCCAAGTCATCAATTAGGTCTGAATATTTTGACCTTTTGTTAGTTTGTAAATTATCATATATGCATCTTTTATCATTTGCATTCCATATCTGTTCTATCACAATCAGCTATTGTATTTTACACTTTTGAGTCAGCATACTCCAATGTGTTTTTATTGCTATTGTTTCGTTATATCTAACTTAATTGGAGAACTATGTCCTCATTGTTCATTATCTATGTAGTAATTTGATCGTGTTTACCTTTTGCTTTGGAAGAAAATCTTTGACCAGAAAATTGTGTGGATCCACACAGGTGCTTAATTTGATCGTAGCTGACCTGTTTCAAGGGCATCCAATGAGTGAAAGGAAGCTCAAGGAACTTCTTGGTCACACTCCATCTCAAGTCTTTGCTGGTGCTCTGCTTGGCTTTTTAGTAGCTTGTTTCTGTTGTCAAGCTGGTGTAGTGGGAGTTTAGGTGATTCCATTGTCAGTTTTGGTCAAACTGTATTGATATCATTGTTTGCCCTGATGTTGCCTTCTGGTATATGACATGGCCTGCTTAACCAGTACACTGTATCTAAAGGACAAATAATAAACCTGAGTAGATGTAAATGAGATTTTTTTTTTCTTCAGTCTCTTACACTTAGAAGGCTCACCATTAAATTTCCAAATGGAATAAAATTCTTGAGACATCAACCTTGCCTGAATTACTCCACTCTCTCCTTGAATGTTTACCTTCCTACTTTATACATAAAGCCCGGGTACAAGTTTTGGGAGCAAATTTATAACCTACTCTACATAAAGCATTGTGGAGCTATGACAAGAAATTCTTAAAAACTTATTAGTTGAAAAGAGGACTTTATATCAGTTAAGAAGTCTTTTGAGAGTTGACATATTTAAGTAAATGATAACAATAATAGTGTCATTATTATCATATTAAACTTGTACACTAACTTTACAAGATAATACATTATGGTAGTATGTTGAACTATCTTTGTTTTGTGCTTGTTTGTTCTTATGTCTTGCTGTCTGAAGTTCATTTGATAAAATAAGCAAACGAAGAATGAGTCAGCAAATGGTAGGATTGCGGATATAGGGTGATGCCTATCTGCATGTTCCCCCTTTTGTACAACTCTATCCAAAGACAGAAATTTGGAAATCAGCAAATCAATTTACAGCGAATTCTGACACACTTTAATAGGACCACTCGACCTACCTAATTTTTCACGTCAGATAGAAGTTATTAGTTGTAATTCTTACCATTTTTAACGTATTTGATGTGATTTCTTTCTTTTTTTTTAATCTATTTTGAAACACAATTATTAATTTCCAGACTGAGTTAGTTCTAGCAAGCACCACAAAGTATTCTTCGTAATTTACTTGAGCTGAAGAATCAGTTTCATATAGCTTACAGTATATTAAAGTTTAGAGTTGAGCTAATTTTGAAGACGCATTTTAGCTTCAAAAGTTTAAAAATAATAATTATTTTTTTTAATTTTAAAAGGAATGGAATGATGTCTAAATATTCTTTGAAGTTTGCATGGAATTATTGAAATAAATTACACCTTGAAATATTACTGAAATACTTTTGTATGACATAAATTTTGCTACCCTCCAATTCCTCCTACTTCCATCAAGAATGTGTGTTTGCTTAAAATGACTAAAAATTCTATTCAATAGATGAATCGTATTGGTTAGGATTATCACTTATATTGACTCTTGTTAAGTAAGTTTAGAAAATCATTTTGATATTATTAAGAAGACAAAAACAATTGTATGTTGCCTACCAAACACTACATCATGCCCCCTTAGATTCTCAAGATAAACATTCTACTCCATCAAAACTTGCAATTGGTCTTTCAAAATAGTTCTGCAAAAAAAAAAAATAATCAACACAAATACTGGAAGAAAAAAATGCAAAAATAATTAGAAAGTCTTTGTTTTTTTTATTTAGATTACATTGATATTAGGTTATTCTTTTTAACCTTAGTTTTTGAGAATGAATTTATTAATAAAAATAAATTTTATAATATATAAAAGAAACTAATTATAATAATCTTTTAGATTAGACGTTGTTGTAATAATTTGTATTACACCTTCTTTTAATAAGGAATCTACAAAGAATCATATTATTATTAATAAAAATTATTTTTTTCTAAATACAATTATAAGATATAGTTGGTATAATGTATGAACTAAAATTTATAAAAAGGTAAAAAAAGTATCATATTTATTTTATGTATTATTTAATCTTATTATATAATAAAATTTGTAAATTTGTATATTAAGTGCTTAATACATAATTTATAAGTTAATTAAACATAAGTTATTGTATACATAAGTAACTACACCATATTAAAATATAAACAGTGCCTATTTATTTGTTACTCTTCTAGAGAGATTGGTATGTGGTTCATATTTAAATAAATAAGAACAGCACAATTTTAGGCTTTTACTGTTTCAAAAATAATGAAGTAGTAAAGCCGCAATGACATTTGTGAGTGATTTGATACAACGAAAGGAGGGATAATTTCACATTTTTTTTTATTTTTATGTAAAAGAATATCAAATAAACTTTTTCACAGTATCATTTTTAAGCGTTTTTTATTTAGACTAGTGTATAATATATAAGTTAATTATTATTTTTCTTGTTAAAACACTGATGGAGAAGTTTATTTAAATATATGAACATAAATTGATTATGTTAGACACTTAAGAAAGGAAGGAGGGAAGCTTCCAAAAACCTTGCTTGTTACATTCATTCACCTTCATTTTGATACTGAAATTAGGTAAGTAACTAATTATTTATTTTAAAATACTTACAAGTAGAAAGAAATACAAATACAAATACAAAAAGAAAAGAGATTGTTTCATTTCAACCCTCCAACGCATATCCACGTCAGGTTACTCTATCAACGCGTCCATCGTTGGTTGGTTACGCCATGTCACTGTAAAGTCACTCACCAACCCATTTCATTTTCTTCCTTCTTTTCTCTCTTCTTCTTCTTTTCTGAAGCTTAGCTCTCTGTACATACGCTTACGTGTACGTATGAAAGCTAATTTGTAGTTGATGCCCACTTTTTTCTTTCCTAAAAAAACCTTGTACTCCGTATACTATACTAGGCGGCTACACGCGTTTATACGATATTCTCCCTCTCTCTCTCTCTCTTTTTCTCCTTCTGTCAGAGTCAACAGCAACCCTTTTCTGAATAATTGAGTTTGTAATTCATAATCACCACTTCTTTCTGCCTTCAATTCAAACTACAACAATTCAATAACCCATTGCAAATTTTTTAGCTTCCTTTTGATGTTGTTACTGAAGAGCCTGTGGTCTCCGGTCTCGTTTTGATCATCTTCTGGGCGGTAAGAATCCGCCCTCTTTCTCTTTCTGTTTTGAGCTTTTCTTCGTTGGTTCAGATTTACACCCTCTGTCATTTGATCCGCTTTAGAAATCTTAGGGTTCTGAGATGAGGAAATGGAATTAGTGCATTGGGGTTTTGAATCTTTTCATCTTTCCTTTCAAAAGATCGTACAATGTTGTAAAAATTTGTTGTTTGGGCTTACTTATTGACCTGGGCAGGAGTGTGTATTCTAAACATCACTCCGGGTAGTCTATTGTACAAAAAAATGGCAGCGTTTTTGTGAAATTTGTAGGGTTTTAGTTGTTTAGTTCTTAGTTTTCTGTTTTGTATTCATTCTCCTGTTCAATACCCATAGTGAAAATGTCTTCAGCCGGTGTCACTACTCTTAGCCCGGTTCCCTCTGAACCATTGTTGTCACCAAAGGCATTCCCTTTCCCATCACATTTGTCTTTGGAAGATAAATCCATTTTCATATATCTCTCCTTTTCGGGTTCGTTGACTCCAATCCGTGTTATGGAGTGGGATACCATTGCGTCTGTGAAATTCAAAATCCGAAGGTGTGAAAGCCTTCCATTTTTAACAAACAAGCAGAAGTTGGTTTATGCTGGCCGAGAACTCGCGCGGAGTGATTCTCTGCTCAAGGACTATGGAGTAACCGGTGGCAATGTTTTGCATTTGATAATCAAACTGTCAGATCTTCAGGTCATCAATGTGAAAACTTCTTGCGGGAAGGAGTTCACGTTTCAGGTTGAAAGAGGTCGGGATGTTAGGTACATAAAGCGGCGGATTGCCAAAAGGGAAAAACAGTTTGATGATCCTGAGGAGCAGGAGCTTGTGTGCTATGGGGAAAGGCTTGATGACCAGAGGCTTATTGATGATATCTGCTGCAAGCATAATGATGCTGTGCTACGTCTGTTTGTGAGAAACAAGGATGTCAAAGTTCAGAGGAGACCCCTTGAGTTGTCCATTTTAGCAACAGATTTGATTGATGAGAAAAGAAACGATGTCAATGGAGAGACGTCTAGGAGGAATTATGATGTTGGTAAAGAAGATACTATTAGAAAGTCTGATGCCATTAGAAGAACTGTGCCGAGAAAGCCTCCCGACAGAGATTTTATTTTGGAGCCAGTTATTATTAACCCTAAAATTGAATTAGCTCCAGCTATTTGGAATATGGTGAATTCTACATATGATGGAGTTGAGAGTGGAAAATATCCAATCAGATCTGCAGAGGGTACAGGAGGAGCTTACTTTATGCTTGATTCAGCAGGGCAAAAGTATGTGTCTGTTTTTAAGCCTATTGACGAAGAACCAATGGCCGTGAATAACCCTCGAGGTCTTCCACTGTCGTTAGATGGTGAAGGCTTAAAAAAAGGTACAAGAGTTGGTCAAGGTGCATTCAGGGAAGTTGCAGCCTATGTATTAGATCATCCATTGAGTGGGCGCCGCAAATTATTTGGTGATGAGACGGGCTATGCTGGTGTCCCTCCAACATTGATGATCAAGTGCTTGCATAAAGCATTTAACTATCCTAGAGAATTGACTCCTAAGATTGGCTCCTTGCAAATGTTTACAGAAAATAGTGGAAGTTGTGAAGATATGGGCCCTGGGGCTTTCCCAGTAAAGGAAGTACATAAAATTTCTGTTTTGGACATAAGACTGGCGAATGCTGATAGGCATGCTGGGAATATTTTGATCTGCAAAGAGGAAGACAATAACCAGTCTGTTCTGATTCCAATTGATCATGGATACTGCTTGCCTACAAGCGTAAGCATTTTATTTTATGATCTCTTGGTTGTGTTTTAGTGCATGTAGTTATACTTCTATATTCTTATATTTTCCCTGTCTTTGCCTGCCTTGCAACTATATATCTATATTGCATCAATTGACATATTTGTCATTACAACAGTTTGAAGATTGTACCTTTGAGTGGCTTTACTGGCCCCAAGCTTGCCAGCCATACTCCCCAGAAACTATTGAGTACATAAAGTCACTGGATGCTGAAGAAGATATTGCCCTTTTAAAGTTTCACGGGTGGGATCTGCCGGTTGAATGTGCTCGCACTCTCAGGATCTCAACCATGCTTTTGAAGAAAGGGGTAGAGAGAGGGTTGACCCCCTTTGCCATTGGAAGCATGATGTGCAGGGAATCCTTGAACAAGGAATCTGTGATTGAAGAAATAGTACAAGCAGCCCTGGATTCTGTTCTTCCTGGCACAAGTGAAGCTACATTTCTGGATGCTGTTTCCCAAATCATGGATCTGCGCCTCGATGAGATTGTCAGATCTCGTTTGTAACAGCATACATTTCTGCAATAGTAGCAGCAGGTATATACATTTGTGCATATGTTCACGTACATATGTATAGCTCAAATAATTGGATTTTTAGTTCTTGACAAAAGGAAGTCTATTTTCTTTGGTTGTAATGTAAAACCGTTCTTAGTTTAACTTCTTAGGTTTTACTGTTTGGTAGTTTCTTGACGTTAACAAATTCTTTCAAGTTTGTTGTTGATTTCTTTATTAAATTTGAATTCTAGGGATATTTGACAACCCCTGTCTTCATTTGAATTGTAGTGTAACATTCTTGTCCTGTAATGAGTGTTGTCTTGTTTCAACTGCAAGTTGTGCATGTTAGGAGTGTGAAAAATGGAAATGTGGAAAATGAAGTGTTCTTTTTTCGGTGTTTGGATACTGAATAATTAAATGTGTTGTTATTTTCTATCCATCCGTGTGTGTATGGACATTGTTTATTGTCTTTAAATATATATTATACTCAATAAGTTTTCACAAAAGGTAAATTTTATTAATCAAATGGTTTAATTAAGATTTAATTTTATGATGATATTTTTAATGAAGTTTCTATTAAAAAAGTTATCTATTTAATAATTAAAATTTTATATTTTCCAATTGAGGTTGTACTGTTTAATTTTGTTTTAATCGGAAATAACAAGATTTATCTAGAAATATGAGATTTTGTAGTTAGTATTAAATGATATGGTTGTTAATGTGAAAGAATAAATGACTTTTATTATTTTTATTAATATTAAATGATATTGTTGCTAATGTGATAGAATAAATGACTTTTATTACTTTTTATTAAATATGATTGTAGTTAATATTAAATGATATTGTTGTTAATGCGAAGGAATAAATTACTTTTATTACTTTTATTAAATACGAATTAGATAAATAATTCATCGTGCTTCTTGGTACCTTCCATGTTATCGTTTATATGAATCCAATTACAGAAAAAGACAAATGATGGGAATATGGGGACAGTTAGTGATAGTCACGTGACAATTGTTTTTTTTTTTTCTTTCTTTAATCTTTTCTCTCTTATTACTTGGGTTGTTTGGAACCACTGTTACATTAGTGCTTTCTTTTATCATGGTGGAAAACACATGCTTGAAGGATCTCGCCACCAATTTAAAGCATTTGCTGGAAATGATGGAAGCTCGTGACAAGGAGTACTCTACTCATTTCGAAACTATAGAATCAAAACAATGGAGAATGTGTTGAAACGTGCCTCCTAGGTGGACTTTAGCTCTTCAAACCCACTCTTTTAGGTTCGAAATGTTAAACTGTATTTTCCCGTTTTGATGGACCTAATGTTCTCCTATGGATGTTTAAGACTAAACAATTTTTTTATTATAACCATACACCTAATGCACAATGATTGACCATAGGTAGAATATCTGGGTCACACTGTTTCTAGTGAGGTTGTGACAGTGGAGAAAGAAAAAATCCAAGCAGTGTTGAATTGGCCTGTCCCTCTAAATCTTAAGCAATTAAGATGGTTTGTGAGACTTACAAGATACTACAAAAGGTTCATCAAGCATTATGCGTCTATACCGTCCTAATCGTAACCTCCAAAATCCCAGAGGTTGTTGTTAAGGGGTTTATGAACTCAGCGCAGGAATCAGGCTTGCACAAAAATTGCTCAAATTAAAGGGATACCTTGAATTAAGATTCCAATAGGGGTCTAGTTATATTTTAACATTTCTAAATAATGCTATGCAACTTAAAACCCTTTCGCAGTATTTTCTGAAATATTTTTCATTCGCCATTGATTCTGATCCATTCCTGATTTAAATGGAAAGAGAAGTATATTTCCAAAGCACGTTGAAAAGTAATAACCCCTTTCAATAGTTTAATGAGAATCTGGATTGATTATTAGCATATGGTAGACGCAGGAGACCAAATATCTGACAAAGTATCTTTGGTTAGAACTTAGTTTTTTTTTATTTTGTTTGGAAGTTGAAATTCTCATAAACATTCACCAGTCAAAGATTAAGACTTCTGAAATTATCTACAGAAAGAAAAAGCATTCAAGAGAATATGCAACAACCTAGCTACAGAGGTTGGGTATGCACACTCCACCTTCAGGGTTTTGCTGTTCTTTCCATATCCTTCCTGTTACTCGTAGCTTCAACTCTTTCCTGTCTCCACCTGAGAAGAAAAGCGCCATGTTGCGGTAAATGATGAGACCGTCATGACTGTCTCTGACTTTCTTATGGCTATCTCTAATGCTTCTTGGACTTCCCTCAAAAGTTAGTTTTCGTCCATTTCCACCCACCTCCAAACTGTAGCTGTAGTTTCGGGCCTCTCTTTCATCACCCATGAATCGGAGGAATGCCATGTACACGGGAGCCATGCCAAGCTGGAAGGCCTCAAAATGGAGGCAAAAATATTGGCCAAAACAGTGGAAAACCTAACAAACAAAAATGAGTTAACAAAAAAAATATGGATGGGATTTCAACATGTGCAAAATGCAGTTGTGCTTGTGCATGAAATGAAGGAATATCACATCAAGTTCTAAAGAAGGACATGCAGAATTTTTAAAGATACCGTTAGCATCCATGTAGCATTCTCTACTTCCATGGGATTAGACTTTACATAGCGATGGTTGAAAGTGCATCCAGAATGCATATCAACCCTGTGGTCATCCCTTAAATGAGCAACAAGGCATGGAATATCCCCAACCACAGAGCAGTCCGACCCGGCATAAGGGCAGTTATATGGTCTGAAGTTACAAATAGCCTCATGTTTGAGTTTGCTGTAATAAGGAAATATCTCTGGACACCCAAGAGAGATGTATCTACAAGGCAGTTCAAGTGATTCTGCTATCTTCTCTAATGCCAAACATCTTATATCGCCAAGCTCCTGCCTGCAAGTTGGGCATCGGTTGTGCACCCTTGTCTTGCAAGTTGAACAAAGTGTGTGCCCGTTGTGGCACTGCATAGTAAAATTTGTTTTGAGAATCAATCACTGCTTTTTTTAGCATCATCATTCAACTATATCAAGTTATCTATACAAGGACGAGGGCAGAAGGTTTCAATATACTGACAAAATAATATAATCAAAATGCACAATACAATGTTATATACAATACGCTCATTATATTCCTCACATTATAATGACAGAACTTAAGATAACACCAGATTTGATTGATCACACTTTTTTGTAAATATGCAAGCTGTCACATGACGTGTGATGAATGAAGGGAATCTATTGCTTTAGATACTGAATTTACTAACACCAGTTCTCACAGAAAAAACAGAAAGTACCACCTGATCCTTTTAATTTTCCATTCAGTTAATTCTCATTATAAATTAGTAAGTGCATATTGGGATGTATGCTGTAATATCTCAAACAAACACTTAGGTGACACCTGCATTTGTGCATAAAAATCAGGTCTAGATGTTATTCACCAAAATCTAGTGTGCACTAATACTATATTAGGGTGTGTTTAGGTAAACTACTTAATTTAAGCACTTATTTAACACCTATCTTTAAAGTGTTTATAATAGAACAAAAAAACACGGTTAACCTATTTTTATACAAGTTATAAGGTAAGCGGTTTTCATATGCTACCCTAGAAAACTTATTAAAATAAGTTGTAAACAACTTAAGGACATAAGCTCCCAATACCCTTACACGGTATGTGGCACAAGATAAGTCCAAGTAAGCTCTTCAAAAGCACCTTGAATCTAACTCAACCCAAAAGCTTGTTGAAGATGGAAGGATTGCCCAAGTCTTGCGATCTGAAACCTTAATAAGCAATCCCCCTCCCTCTCATGTTCAAAACTAGACATTTTGGAGCATTAAGTTTGCAAGATAAGACATTTGTTGAGTTCACTTTCAGGGGCCTCTCACTTTCAAGGGAGGTTTGCTCTAAATTTTACTACAAACTTACTTTTGGGATAAAAGTTCCCAATCATAAATCATTTCACTTCGAACTCAAGCAAATCAATTTTAGAAAATTAAAACAATTCAAAGTCAAATCCGTAAACATTCATCTAAAACAATAAATTAGAATGGAATGTTCTCACAGCAATGTAATTGCTTATCAATTCAAATGATAGACTCCAATGCCATGCCAAAGAGTAAAGAAAGATTTAATATTTCCCTTCCTTCTTGGATGATATGTATCTAATTCTCCTTTAGGCTACAACAGTACCACCCCAAAGGAAAAGCTTAAGTCTCACAAGGATTTAATTACTTGTGACAACTTCAGTAATAAAATAATAGAATTTGTCACTTCAACTATATAAGTTCTATACATCCTAATTAAGGGTCAGGTTTCCTGGCCTATTAGCAGCATCCAACAGCTTTAATCATGGACATATCAATCATTCATAACTCACAACTCATCACATTATTACTCATTTTAGGATACCATAGCAAAACCAATTATGAGAATCATGTGATTCATGTCAACATTAGAGAAAAGACAGATAACTAACCTCCCAAACTCCAATTATAAATTACAAATAGGAAGGAGCAGAGACATCAAACTAACTGTACAATAGAATTCTAAGTCAATTACTATGATGAGAAATGCTAACAATCCTCTCTTCAACATATTAAAAATATTTATCTCGTAAATAGATCACCTCTTAAAGACAGCACTGGTTTTCTAAAGAATAGACCAATATCCCATAATAAAAAATGTGTTGCTAGCGTATCTTTTACTGCAATGTGCATAGAAGGAATAAACTGATACATCCCAACAAAAAAGGATTCTCTGGGATGGTAACTTGGAACAGACATAACAAACAAGCTCAGTAAGCCACAAACCCTGTACACCTTACCTGTTTTTTTCTTCAATTCAAGCCTTTCTAACATTCTTATCTGCTCACTTAACTAAGTTCACTACTTGATTGATCAAGAGACAATGATCAAAGTCCTGCCTACTCGAGAATAAGAAGTTATATAGCCTAATAACTGATGCAGCTAAGTTTCTTCTCTAATTTTGAATTGCTGATATACGAAGGTACACTACAGAAAGTTTCCACCTAACGGTAATGATTATGCCCTTTCTATAGCCATATATTTTCACATATACCTTCTGTAAGTCTAAAAAATAAAAATAAAATAAAAATACATGAGTAGGCGTAGATGAAAACGAGAAAAGAACATCAGTTCTCAAATTCTGCCATCCCCATCACCAATCCTAATATCACCGTAAGCAAACAAGACAAAAGAGGTAAAAAAGAACCCAGAACCTCAGAAAATAAAAACTAGCCAGATACAATCTTTGATCAAAACAACCCATCATAAGCAACCAAATCCTCAACCCTAATTGGCGGAATCATACAAACTGAAATTACAGCAAAATATGAGATCTACGCATTAAAAAGGGAGAAAAGTTCCCAACAACAATTGCATATGGCCTTGATCGAAAGACTTCAATATGCTATCACAAAATAATCCAAACCCTCCATACCAGACATGCCCATTAAAAATCCCTCTTTTATAGAACCAAATGAGAAAAGGAAAGTTAATATGGGCATCACAAAATCGCATAGACAGAACGTATAAGGAAAGAAACAAAGCACCACCAAATCAAGTAATTTTTGGAAGCAAACCCAAAAGGCAAAATGGATCGGACAAGAAACCTGGTGGATTGGAGGGTACATAGAGTTGGTGCAGACGGGGCATTCAAGAAGGTCGTGGACGCTGGTAGTGGTGGGGCCATTGTTATGCAGCTTCGAGATTGAAGAAAACTGATGAGGATGTTCATCATCCTCCATCATAGTCATCGATGACACAGTGCTGCTCTCAATGCTACTAGATTCCATTCTCTCACTCATAACACAAACACCAACACGCTTAATTTGTGGCCACCCGAATCATATGTGAGTTGTGACGGTTGAGCTACAGCAGCTGGGGTGGGTGTGTGTGTTTTTTGAGACAAGAAGAAGGGGGGAAAAGAAGCTGATTGCTTGCAAAAATTGATGCTTTTCTTCCTTTCCTTGGTCTTCTAAGACAACATAGAAGTGTTACAAGATATGTGTGTCCGAATCCTGAGGACCCTTTGATTTAAATCAAACGGTTTTCAGGATTCTCTAAGGAAAACCAGGACGAGAGAAGACAATAAAGAGATCGAGATGGAGGAGGAGAATAACGTAGAGGTTGGAGAATGATGAGAGAGAATAATGTAGATCAAGTGTTCTGTTCTGTTGTGTTCTGCTTATTTAATTTACTGATTTATTATTTAAGGGGCTGGTAAATCAGGAACTTTTTTTAACTACATACTCTTTTTCTCTCTCTTCTCCACATCTCAGCCACACTCTCACACTACACAAGCTCTACAGATTTATTTACAGTACTCACTTTTTACCCTATTTCTTTTATACACACCAAATTAAAAATTAAAATAAAATACCATCATCAAATTTTAATAATATGAGTTCTATTATCAAAATTAAATTCAATAAACTTCAGTTAAAAATTATTAAGAGTCATACCTCACTGAATAAGTTGAAGTGATTTCAGAATATGATCTTGAATATTAAAATTCCATCCATATTATAAGCATGCTATTTTAGAATAATTTTAAAAATACAATTAATTTATAAAAAAGAAAAAAGAAAAATGGTTCAGTTAAATTTACCTCAAGTAAATAAAACACTAGTAAAGTTGAGCGTTAAGTAAAAGTTATAAGTTGATAGATAAAATAAAAGAATGAATAATATTAGTGTAAAATGAATTTGTTTTGTTGAGTTATTAAGGAATGAAATTGAAAGATTAAAAGGGATGAGGGGAGCGCAAATTGATTTGAATGATTGAGCAAATGGGTCTACAGGTTTGTGTAGAATGGATGGATATAGCAATGGTCCACTATGGCACTATCAATTATTTTGGCGTGGATGCCACACTTATCCAACTTTCTAAAATATTTAGTTTCTTAGTTGCCTCTTCAAACTGTTCCTTCTTTTTTATATTATTGCTTTCTGGACTTAATTATCTTTAGTCATACCATTGCGTAATTTGAGGACACTCTTAAAACACGTATACCTTTTGTATCTTCTATCAACAATTTAGAACAAGATTTTCAGCCACTTGCAGCAAAAATGTTTACTTATTTCTCTATTTCTAGGCTTACACATTTACACTTGTTCATACACATGATAATTTAATTATTATTTCCTTTCATTTTCAGTAACCATCGTCATAATTACTTCACTCTTCTTCACTTATACTTTTTATCGTGCATATCTTGTCTTCTTTCTAAATCTTTCCATGTTTTGTTTTTCCTTGACTTTTACTGTTAAGGAGTGTTTCATATGGCAAGTAAAAACTAAGGAAAAAAAGAGTCAAATAACTTATTTGGAAATAGTTTTAACATTTACAAGGTTAGATATACATATAGAGTAAAAACGTACAAGAAACTTCTAAACATATCATAATTTTTCCTATGTCAATTGCTCTCATCCTACCACGCATGTAATTAAACTTAAATTAATGAGAGAGTAACATTGTGCTACTAGATATTTTCCTTCAGTTGTTGTTAAATATTACTGGCACGACGACAACAGAAGAAAGTCATAATATCAATTCGACTTTAGGAAAGTCATGCATAATAATGGGGTTTGTTGGATTAAATATGATGGTAAGAAGAAAACGCTTTCCAACGAAAGCTTAGTGCGAATAATGTTTACAGAGAACAAACAATCTAAAGTAACTTTTTTGCTTTTGTTAACCTGTAAGCTCCACTAAGCAAGAAGGTAGAACAAGAATCATGGTGTGTGAATCAGTGCAATATTATAGTATTAGGATTGCATGAAAATACTTAGTTGCTCAAACGTATCGGTAGTAGTTCCCTAACTTTTCTGAGCCGATTCCCGTTGTGCGCTCATCATCCCAACCTAGGAAGGTGTGTATAAAATATTAGCATCAGAAATTACCCCGATCAGTCCCTACTTCAATGCAAACTCACCGTGCCTAAAGATATTATAAAAAGTATTACATTTTTTGTCATATTTTTGCCCAAGGGGTTCTGTAGTGTACTGACAAAAGTTTCCCTCGCTAACCACAAGTGATAACCATACAAAGAACAATTGGCAGCAAAAGTTCAGGTTTGGTGCCATAAAATGGGGCAAAAGGAATATTCTTTTTCCAGTTCCCAGTGAGGCAGTGACTCTTCTCCACTTTTCTACACCCTTTATTTTGAAATCGTAAAATAAAAAATAAAAACCCTCTTGCTGATGAAAGCAACACCTGATGATACGTCTAGGTGATGGAGTGAGCTGAAAATTTTCCATATCATGAGGGATTGTACTTTTCTCAAAAATATATTCTCGTTGAGGGAATAAATACTTCTCTTAGTAGCCATGAAGGTCCACCAGCAGCAGCGACAACTCAGACCACTTATCCGACAGGTGAAATGGTATTCTTTAATGGCAATGGAAACCATTTATGACACCTTTCAGACAGCTAAAACATCATACAAGGCATTCCTATGATTTCTTCTGGGTTCCAACTGGTGTGGGTCAACACTACAATTTTATTTACTCGCCGATAGAAATCCACAGTCAATGTGCATCTATGTGATTTGGAAATTTAGTATCAATAATAATGATAATAATAATAATTGATTGATTTAAGACTTATTACAAAGCAGTGATGGTGCTAACAAATACAAGTGAAATTTTAATTTGGCGTGATTGCCGAACTTGTAATCCTCTGGCATCTACCGTTATGGTAAACGATTTCACAGAAAATGAGGGAATTAAATTTAAAAATATAAAACACGGGGACTGACCAAACAACTGCTTCCATTTATCCCTTGCAGCCAAGCGGGTCCTTATAAGTCTGCCTTCAAAGAATAGATGTAGTTTGTTTTGTTTTATTTTACTCGATTCTACTAACCAGCCCCATGACTAACAGGCAAGGCTTTACCCAAAATCTGAAGTATGGTTCGAACTTCAGAGTAACCAGATAAGCTCAACAAGATTCCTACCCAGTTTACCATTGATTTGGGAACGCTTCTCTGTATTTGGCATCTTCACTTGACACATGCTGCCTATCTGAAGTAACCCTTGCACGAGAACTTAAAAGCTTCTCAGCTATTCTATCTTTTGATGTTACTTTCTTTCGCAGCATGGAAGCAAGACTTTGTTTCTTCTCTTTGGCCGACAGTTTATCTTCATTAGTTAACTCCCCATCTTCTCCAAGCGTGGCTGATCTCGAAGTAGAAGCCATAGCAGCATCCCGTAAAACAGCTTCATTGTGTTCCCGAATTTTTGCTAGTTTTGCACGTTTCAGCGACTGTTTATCAATTTCTCTCTTCTTTGCGCCCTCTTGGTCCCTCTCACGAATATTTTTAACTGCTTGTTTGGCTATCTGCTCTACTAGATCAGTTCCTAAATCCATATTCATGTCTTCTAAAGAGCTATGGCTGAGTGGCCTCCCTTTGTCATCTCGAGGAATGATAGGTCCATGAAATGGACAAAGTTTCATATCCCTTCTCTGGCACAACCCTCCTTTCCTCAAAGGAGCCAGACATGGCTGGATCTCAATTTTCTTTTCTTCATAAGGCATTGCGTGAACATTCAACTCGGCAATTTTATCTGCTGGAATAACTGCATCAGCATCCACCCTACCCCAGTGACTATCAAGCTCCAAACCCCGCTGGTTAGCCATAAAAACCCTGTTTGAACCCCAATTATCCAAGTAAGAACCCCATCGTACCACAGGAGCTTCAGCTATAAGTTTACTCCTCTTAGGGTCTGACTCAACTTTATGTCCCTGATGAAGCAGACCGTCCGTTTCAGAGCCATTAGACCCTTTACTGTGCAAACCAAGATTATCATTATTATTTTCATGGGCATCAAGATGTTTATTTTTATTATTGGGTGCGCTAGATGAGGTTTCCATAGATACAACGTTACCCTCCTCCCAAAAATCTTCCTCGTCATGTTTTGATGAGTTTACAAGCAAACAACCAGCCTCCTCACATTTACTTTTAACAGATTTTAGACGATTTCTGATATCAATGAACTCTTTCAGAATGGAATCTCTGAATCTATTGTCAGCTACTTCAACTCTTATTAAAACAGAAATCCACTCTTGGATAGAAATCAAGTGCTTTGCCACCAGAAGTTTGTATAGCTCCCTCAATGTATCAAAAACTACTGTATTATCACTATTCTCATAAACTTTCTCCCCTTCTTTTAATGCTTCAAGACGAAGCTGTTGCAGCTCTAAAGAATGAAAGTCACCGTGTTCGTCGCTGTCCAATATATCATCTGACACACACTCCTGTTTTGCTTGCAAAATGTCCAAACACTCATCAATCTCATCCATCGTAGACAGAATCCCTCCCTTTATTGAAGATGAATTCTCTTTCAAAGATTCATACTTGCTCAGTAAAATTTCCTTTGACCTCCTCTCCCTTTCCCTTCTCTCCTGCTGAACCCGCTCCACGTTAGCTTGTATGTTAGGAAATTGGAGCCTGAGTGTATTCTTCAGATAATCATAACCCAGTCTGAGCTGTCTGTAATGAATTCCAAACGACACATTCCACTTCTCCAAAAATTCAATGGCCTTCGAACGTAAAACAGACGCAACAGCAGGTGGAGCAGGAAGAGCCACGTTTCGCCTGAATCCAACACTCAAACTCAGCAACTGATCCAAGTTCTCAACAACAAGGGTCCTAAAAAGTTTTGAGCGCATGAAGAGTTCATCAATTATCAAAAGCGCGAGGTACCGGACCTGCAACACATATCTGTCAAAGTCAATCTGATGAATTTGTGCTGGAGATGATAGTTGGAATCTGAAACTTAAAATAGGGGTTGAGCTAATGAGTGAGGTTTCTCGACACAACAGTAAAATGAATGGGATTTCGTCATCTTATCACCCTTATACCATCAAACCTATCAGGAAGAAAATAATAGTCAATTTTCTATAAGGAATTGTCGTTTTTGTTGTTTCTCACATGTATGAATTTTTATCAACTTAGCCCCTTTCTTGTTGACGAATTGTCAGCTGAAATAAGCTTTTCATTCAAAATGAAATTTATTTATGCAATCTCAATTAACCCTAATTGGAAACCATGAGAAAGGGAAACGAAACCCCAATGACGATAGGTCCAAAGGAAATAGTACCTGAGAGTGGTCGCGCTTCATGAGATCCATGAGGGTTAGGGTTGCGACGCGGAGCTCCGAATCGGAATATCGAACCACCGTTTTAATGGCCTTGAGGAGACGGGGATCGACCTCCGGCGCGGTGGAGTTGGTGGCCCTCTCAATCAAAGATACCACCTTCGTTCCCTTTCCATGCCCTCCTTCTTCCGTACCCATCGAGTCCCAAAATCTCAAACTCACTGTTCCGTTCCGTCTATAACTGATTTTGAAAAAAACCTAATTTATATATGTGGCGATTTTCCACCTTTTCCGCGGTTGGCTTGCGCGCTACGTCGTCGAGGCCTCGAAAGTTCTGTTTGATGAAACGGGTTGTCGTTTCAGAAGTGTTCACAGTATAGGTTGCATTATGAATGTTATCGGTGGTCTTTGTTGAATTTACTCATGATGCTTAAACAATTAAATCACCATTTAACAAGTGAAACACGAATTATAGTTTGTTAAAGTAGTATTGATTAAATTTTAATTTACATATAGTGTACTTCCTCCTGACCTAAAATTGAGTAATTCTTATGCTAACTAACAGAGTTATGTCATATAATTAACTATTTTAATAATTTTATTTATTTATTTAATAAGAATGTATATTGTTATATTCACTTTAGTTATTAAAATTACAATGCTAACTAACAGAGTTATGTCATATAATCAAATCTACATAATTAACTAAGATGTACATATAAATATTATTTGTGTTTATTGTTATGTGGCTAGGTCATGCTATAAGTTGGTGTCATGCTCTGTCTTGGGGACTTTGACTTTGTCAAACATAGATAATGTGGTTAGAAACATAGATAATGTGGTCGGAGAACTTGTGACATTTTTCTCAACTCAAACATTAGATGATGCACTCATTAGAGAAATTAGAATATAACCGATGTGACCTAACTTGGATCATAGGCAAGTTTGTTCACGTAAGTTTGATATTTTCGAATTTACAAATTAACTAATAATAGACCCTTATCATATAAATTTAGAACATCTAATATTGAATATCATAACTAAGAATATTAAAGATTTTAAAGATTTTTTGTTATAATAAATTTAATAAAAAAATATTTTAGTTTTATGAATTTTGGTTTGTGTTATTTTTTATTTGATTATGGTTTGTGAAAGTTAATATATATAAAAAGTGTTATTATTTTTTTTATATAAAGGCTTTGTTTGGATGAGGGAGTGGAAAGGAGGGAGTGGATTTGAGATGATTTGAAGAGAAAGTGTAAAGAAAGTTGGGGTGTTTGGATTAAGGTAAATAGAGTGGAAAGTGTGAGGAAAGTTTATGAAAGTTTGTGAGTAATGTGATGGGTATGATTGAAATTGTATTTTTTTTAATTGATGAAAATGTAACTTTACATATTTGCCCTTACATATTTATTTATAAATTATAATTATTTTTAATTAAAATATTATTTAAATATTTATAATTATAAATATTTGATAAAAAAAAATTATATTAAATAATATTATTATTTTATCTTTCCTTTTAATTAATATAATTATTATATAAATTTATTTTTTAATTATTAAAAAATATATTTATTTTTATTTTTATTATTTATATTTATAATTTATTATATATAATATGATTAATTATGTTTTTATAATAATAATTTTTTTATAATTTTGATTATATTTTTTATATTTATATTTAAATTTTAATTATATTTTAAATACAATAATAATAATTTAAGTTTAAAATAAAAAAGGTAAAAAAGTAACTTAAGGTTAATTAATTAAAAAACATAAAAATATACAACTTTCTTCGCATATTTGCGAAGAAAGTTTTAGATGCAAAAATATTTTCGATTTGTGTGCACTTTTGTTTTTATTACGTAGATTCATTTGCATTTCATTGCACACAATCTTTCCGTGCCTTTCTCCACTTCGAAACAAACGGAACCATAATGTCATGTGACATGGTTAAGGAAAGTTTAATTTAATTTTAGCTTGATTAAATATATTATATAAGATATAGATAAGGATATTTAATTTAATTTCAGTTTGGTTATTTTATATATCACTTTTGATGAGATTATATATGTATACAAGAAATTATATTAAACATGGAATATCAAAGTTTTAGATAGGATGATAATGAAAGAGTCTATCAAATATACTGTAGTGTGTTATATTATGCGATTATGTTGTATTTTTTGTCTATGTTTTTCGAGCAATATACAACATAGGATAAAGTCAAAATTGTATAAACAAGAGTTATAGAAATATGGTCTGTCTCTTTAAAATAGTTCTATAAACATTTATACGTATAAATACATTTAATAATATAAACACTTTTTCTTTTATGTAAAAGGTTTTAAGTGCCTTTTACCTGATTTTATGCCATAAAATACTATTTCTTTACTGATTTAAAAAAAACATCTTTATTAAAAACTGATTATAGTTTTTTTCATTATTTCTGCACTTGATGCAATTTTATTTTCAAATGTAAAATGTTTGTTATTTAAGTATTTAGAAAATCGATTTTTAAATATGTATGTATCAAAAACTTTATTAAAAACGATTAGTCTCAACTAGATAAATATTAACGTACTTTAGTTGTCTAAACTAGAGATATCTTCAATTCAAAAGGAAACACAGAATCTCTAACTGTATAAGAAATTATTATTAAAATATATTTTATAAAACATTTATATTAAATCTAATCTTAAAAATAATATAAGATGGTAAAACTCATTAAATAAAATGATTTTTTTTAACACAAATCCTATTAATCTAAATCCAGTGTGTAAACTCAATTAAAATTCAATCGAATAAGATTAGACTCTTCCTAGGATACGTATCAAATCATGAGATTTTGCATGAAAATTACACAATTCACCTCGTTTATTATTAATATATAAAAAAAATGTTGCACGTTTGAACAACAATTTATGTGACGTTAGCACAAATTTACAATAAAAAAAAGTGTACATGCCAAGACACCATTTAACCAAACGCATAATAAAAAGAAATTATTTATATCCATAGTAAATAAAGTGAACATCATAGATTTACAATAAAAAAAATTGTGATGAACACATACTTCAAAATGTAATCAACACGAAAAATCAGGACTTATTCATTATAAATTTCAGACGCTTAATAAAAAGGAATTACTTCTATCCATAAAGTGAAGTGCAACATTATCATGAGAATAACTAGCACAAACTAATATTATATTTCTAAAGTACAACTTACTCCAAGGGGAACAGAGATTTTAGGATTATAAAATAAGTTAAAACAAAGCATTTACTCCACGTATTCCCGTATTGTAGGATTGAAAAATTAAATTAAATTCCATTACTTTTCAAAATGATTAAATTCTAATGTGTTCTTTTTATTTAACTTGAGGTGTCTCCAAAATCTGAGAGAAATATTGTCCTGGAAAAAGGAAAGTTTTTAGTGAGAAAGTATATCTAAAGTGATAGACATGGTAGTGGAGGCAGTGTTAGGTTGGTTGAGGTTGCACACCATCATTGTGATTTTCAAAGGAAAGTGGTGTGTGTTAGTGCCATCTCCACTTTATAGTCCCTCTTTAACAGCTAGACTCCATCCATTCATCCATAAATTTGGAAGAAAAGCAATTGCTTTTCTCTTTCCAAAGTTACAGTAACATTTGACAACATTGTACCTCTTCATTTTGATGCATCAGCTGGTTGATGCTAGCGGTGCATATTGTTGACCTACCATGTTGTTGTCGCACCCGAGACAACAATTGCAACACCATGTGCTTCTTCCACCATTATTCAATTATCTCACGCTGAATGGGGACTAAACATCACCCTTATTCACCTGTTTTCATAAGACACACAACATATTCCACGTGTTAGCTTGAAAAAAAAATATACTCCGTTAGCTTCTACACCACCTGAGGAAAACATTCCAAATTACATTCATTTTTCAAAATACTAAATTTTCTCAAGAAATATCAAATATTTTTTCTGTATAAACTTTGATTTTTTGAACCATGTTACATTATTTTATTACTTAAATTTGTAGATTTAATTTAATGAATGGTTTTAATTAATAAAAGAGTTTAGCTATTATGTATCATTGTCATAGAAACATAAAAATAGACAGATATATATATATATATATATATCACTGTTAATGTAATTATAAAATAAATAAATTTATCATAAATTTAATGAAATAATAATGTAAAACTAACATATTATTTATTACATAACTTGTTTTCTCTTAATAAAATAAAAAATATAATAATAAATCTTCCTAATGACAAACATGTCATGATCGTACGGAACCCCAACATAAGAAAATGACAGTTCTTCCGTACGTGTGTCTTTCCACAATTTATTTCTTTTGATTTATCTGGGAGATTCTATATCGATGAATTCTGTGAATTTAGTCTAGTGTATCAATAATTGAGATGATAATTTTATGGATAGAATAAAAGAGATGAGTTTTGAATTAAAGAATAATCGTAAAAAGGTTGAATGAATCGAAGTTAGATGCGCAACAGGCGCTTCATCTATGATGCAAACAGAAAAAAGTGAAATGTGAAAATATCTAATGGCATTTGCATTGGTAGTGGTAGGTAGAGTTTTGAGTTTTGAGGAGAAGAAAAGACAAGATTATCCCGATTGTGCGAAATTGAAGTAGTTGGTGTATTTAATTGGAAATGAAAAACACAACAAGGGTCAAGTAGCTAAGGGTAGAAAGAAACCAGAATAGAAACATTCTCATTTTGTTCCATCTTAGTTCCTCTTTCAGATCTAGATTCAGATCTTGCCTTCATTCTCTAATCTAACCTTTTTATAAAACTTAAATAAATTATAAAAAACGATGCTAGCAATAATTCATATTAATAATTAGAAAACACGGGAAATGAGTTGTTCCCAGTTCCCACCACTCAAACGCAACCTCTCGGAGCAAACCCGACCCGCGAACCCCCCAGGTCGTATGAGACCCGGAATCCTTGTTGCTGGATGTTACCAATTATGGACAAACCGCTCATGGTTCCCGCAAAAGCGAAGCAGAAACTCCCGCTATTATCCACCGGAATCAAGTAATTCGACGCTGGAAGTGACACGTCGGCACCGCGGAAGTGCAGCACCACCGTCGGCACTTTTACCTCAGTGAGCCCAGACAGATCGAAACACGTGTCAAAGAGCGAGAACTCCGACGCTCTCTTCAGGCGCGAGGCTCCCACACGGAACGCGTCTCGGAGGGCAATGTAGGCGGGTCGGGTCAAGCGGGTGACGGACGTGCCCGAGTCGATGATGACTCCGCCGTTACCGGCGGAGTCTAGGCGGAATAGCGAGGCGGAGAGGCCACGCACCGGCGTGCCCCCGACACTGATCCCGAGGAGCTCCACGTAGTAGAAAGTATCGAGCTTAGGGTTTTGAAGGAGAGGAGTAAATCGCGCGGTTCGGGAAACAGCAGAATCTCCGAAGACAACGGAGGATGGTTTGGCCGAGGCTGAACGGTCCACGAGGCAGTAAGAGAACTTCTGGTTGAACCGGCGTCCGGTCTGGACAGGAAACGATAACCTGCCCCGGCCCAGGCCCAATAAACCAGCAGCGCCTATGAAGAGTCCTTCGTTGTCGTGGCCACAGCCAAGTGCGACGCGCGTGACTCTTGTCCTCCGAAACGTCAGTGTTTCGGTGGAGAAGTCGCCGAATGTAAAGGAACCGTCGCCGTAGGAAACCTGGTACTGGCAAACCTTGTTCTTGTTGCAGCCTGGAGAGTCTAACCTGCGGCAGAGAGGGGCTCCACAGGGGATTCCGGCGTAAGTGCGGGATTTGGTGGGGTCGAAAACGGGGTCGGTTTGGGTGTAGCATTTGCGGCAGGGGGCGCATTGGAGCCAAACTACGTCGCTTCCGGTGTCCAAAACCATGTAGACGTACTTAGCGGGAGTACCCACGCCTATGCGCGTGAAGTACTCGCCGCTTCCTTGTGCTAGGCCCGATATGATGGAGCTGCTGAAACCGGAGCCGGATCTGCGCGCGTGGCTGCTGTTGAGGGCTGCGAGCGTGAGTAGGGATTGGACTCTTTTGCCGTCGCGTTGGAGTCTGAGGTGGAAGAGCTGCTCCGGGGTTTTGTTGGAGGAGAGTGCATCTATGTGATGGAGGTTAAGGGAGAGAGCTTCTTCCGGGTCGGGTTCTGCAAGGGCTTCGGCTTGGGGCCATGAGAGGGTGGGTGAGTGGGGGAGGGAGTGGAGAGACAAGGTTAAGGTTTGGGTTTGGAGTTGGAATGGGAGGGAGGTGGTGGTGGCGGCGGCGGCAGAGAGGGTGAGGGCGAGAGACAGGAAGAGAAGGCCATTTGTGGTTTTTTTCTTCACTTCCATGGTTGCAGTTTGCGGGGGTGAGAGAGTGCAGAGATTGTGGAAGAGAGAATAAATAAATGATGATGAGGCGGTCGCTGCTGTGACCATGGTTGTTACTGTTAGAAACTGTAAATAGTGACAACAGTTAATTATGAGGACGGTTGAGTTGGGTAGGGTAGGGTAGGGCATCACACCATCTTTACCATCTCTTTGCAAATCTATTTGTGTTTTACTACTGCACTGCACAAGTATCTTCACACTCGTTTATTAATGTTACTATAACAATTTACATGTTTTACTTACCACTTTCTATTACTTAGTTACCACCAAATATCACAACCTTGAGTTGGATTAAATTGTGTTAATTACAGGGAAAATTCAAATTGTGAATAGATCCCAGTACCAATTTAAATAATGAAATGCCTAAATAGATGCTTTCATTGTTACATTTTTTGGAAGATAAAAAAAGCTTTCTTTCTTTTATCTAGTAAATTATTTAGAGGCATGGGTTGTAAATAACATAACGCATTGAATTTAGTAATGAAAATCATTCAGGTCAAAACAATTAAAAAATTTGTGTAACAACACTAATTTTCTTTCAGTAATATACAAATGGTAAAAGTGTGTATTTCTTTGTTAATTACTAGTTTTGGGTCTTAATTTGTTTTAAAAAGTTAATAAATTCTTTTATAAAAATAGTTAAATTCGAGCAAGACATTAAAAATATCGACCAATTTTTTTATAAAACATAGTTAAATTCGACCAAGGCATAAAAGAAAATAAGCAAGACATAAAAGAAAAGAAGGTTGGAGCAACATTATGTGAAAGAAGTCATTCTTAGACTACATGTAGTTTCTTGGTCCAACATTTTTTATATCAGAAAATGTTAAAGGATTAAAAATCTATAAATAACACTCATCATAATTGATTTGTTTAAATGTTTGTTATTTTGCAGCAAAAAGTATAATAGCAAACTTCCTTAAAAATTAAATAATTGCGTTGATGTTTATTTTACAATATTTATTTATTAATTAATAATTTACATTTAATAATTAAACTTAACAATGCAAATCAAAATTTAGTTATAAGATTGGTTTATCAATTAAATAAAATAAGACTTTTAATTGAAATGGATGCTGCAACTAATATACCCTTGTAAAAAATACTTACAACTTCTTCTTAATAATATTTGAAATTTAAATATTATCTTAAAACATGAATTTGTCAAATTTATCTTTAATAGAAGTGAAATTTTTAACACAGGTTAAAGTTGTCAATTCATGTATATGATTAGATATGTTCAACACAAACTTGTGTTAGCATAAATTTCAATGATTTAATAAGTTGACTTTAAACATAACTTAATATTACCGAATCAGTATGTAAGGTGAAGTTTGCACTACTTATATAAATCAACATTATCTCTAATCGATATAAAATTTCGAATGCATTAACAATTATAATTTGATAGTTAAACAATAAACTCGACGATAACATAAAAAAAGAATCATGTTAATGTTGACCAATTGATTTGTATTAGTGATTAAATGTCATAAATATCCCTAAACATCATAAATTAATAGTCACTTTCTTATTTTTTTTATGTAAAGATAGACACATAAGCCAAACTCTGCATGCATGTCATCCTTCCTTAGATTTCATGTTTGTCCTAGTAGTCTAAAGGATGACATTAGCCTGGTCTTGTAGAAACTTATAGAAATACATTGATATATTATTTATGAACAATCAAGTGGGGATATTTTTCATCCATTCCTATTTACTCTTTCATTTAATATTTTTATCCAACTCTTTCTAAAACCTGATTTTGAATTTGATCTGAACATTTGAGAACATGGGTCATCCATGATTCATCCACCTACCATCAAACTAAAACTTACAAAAAGTTATATCTCAGTATGTTCTCCATTATCATCTTCCTACTAAAATTATTGTTTTCATGTTTCCCGATTCTCGTGACTTGTTCTCCGTCTTTGCCTTTTCACCAATAGTATGACGCATCTTGTGCATATCTAACCATTCTTACATCTTTTTCATAAAATAAATGATATTTTTTTTATCAAATTCATTATTTTAAAAATTAAATTATGTATTTTTCATTAAAAATAAAAAATTATTATGAAAAAAAATAAATTTATAAAAAATAATATATGTGCATAGAAGAGATTTTGATACCACCGGCACTATACTATTTTTTTTTTCAATCTCTTTAATGAATTACACTTTGTTCAAAGTTTTTTTCATATGAACTTTAATAAATATTTTTTTTATTAAAATATAAAGACAAATTTAATTAATCTAAAAAGTAATCTAACTTACAAATTACTACTATAAAATATTATAGATAGATATTTTGAAAATTCATTGAAACATAGACTAATATTAAAATTTTATTTTTTAAATTTATATATTGACTTTACTTTTGAACAATATACTATACATTGATATAAATAAGTATCTTTACATATATATATATATATATATATATATGTATATATATATATATTATTTATTAGTAAAACACATGCATTTTTTGTATGGTTTAAAATATTGTAAAAATAGTATTTAAAATATTAAAATATAGTTTTATAAAAAAATATTAAAAAATATATGTAATGATTATTTTCAGTTAAAAAAATTTAAAGAAAGAAAATTTATTTATTTATTCTATTAAATTAGTTTTTAAAAAAGATAGATTATTTAATTAAAAAAATAAAAAGAGGTATTATTTTATATAATAATACAAATTATCTTAAATTGATTATTTTCACTAGTTATAATATTAAACTCATGACTAAAACTATGCAACATGATACATGTAACTTGTCTATCTACAAATAGACAAGTAATAGTGTAAACTTTATTTATTATACTGTGTGCAATGTATCAGGGGAAGATAATGAAATAGAGTATATAGAATGTTACATATTTCTTGAATATAAGGTTCTATGGTCTAGTGGTTAGGACATTGGACTCTGAATCCAGTAACCCGAGTTCAAATCTCGGTAGAACCTTAAATTTTGTTATAATATCCTTTTTTTCTGTTTTTTTAATATTCAGTCTCTCCCACAGTATATATGGGGGCTGAATCACATATTGGGTGACATTTGATCTTTTAATTTGTTTTAAGTTTATGAGTATGGAATCAGAAACCCAAAGAAAAATTGAGGAAACAGTGTTGGACATACTCAACAAATCCAACATGGAAGAAGCCACTGAGTTCACCATTCGACTCACTGCCTCGGACCGACTCGGAATCGACCTCTCTGACCCCACCAGTAAACACTTTGTCAGAAGCATCGTTGAGTCCTATCTTCTCTCCGTTATGGCCAATGGAAAGGCGGAGGAGAAGAAGGACAATGTCGTTGAGGCCAACGAAGATTTGGAGGTGATGAAACTTAGGAGGGAAGATCCTGAAAGCGTTATTTGTCATGTAAGTTCTGCTTCTTCCATATTTCATAAAAGCCCTAGATTATTTCTGTTAGGTTCCTCTGCACCCTATGGACTGGGTAATTGATGGAGGGAACAAGTCAAGTTTACAAACTTGTTGATGAGTGTTTAATTTATGTTTTTAAATTTTGTTTGATTGGTCTAGCTGTCAGACAGGAGGAACGTGGCTGTGAAAACATTCAAAGGGGTATCACTGGTCTCAATTAGGGAGTTTTATATGAAAGATGGAAAACTAGTTCCTGGTTCTAAAGGTGATTACATAATCTATTGTTTGGTCTTGTGAATTTGCTGTTTTCTGTTGTACACTGTAAATGTTGCTGGAATTTTAAATTATGTGTTTGTAAGTTGGCCATGATCAGTAGTTTATGACAAGTTAATTTCATTCTTTATAGTCTAAAAATCTCTGCTTTTTGTATCTTTCTAGCTTAGGGTAAGATATTAGTGGGACTATTGTTGAGAAGAATGACAAAATCAATTATAGTCAGTGTGGGAGCCATGTCCTTTTGTTTTGTAAAACAGGAAAGATATGAACAACGGTACACTATCTTTTCCCAATTAATCGATTAATTTCATTCATAGTCAATTATGATTAGTGCACACAGATACCAATAACACTACATCTCTCTTAGGTGAAATTGACTAAAGAAAGCCACTAGGACTAAATAACACTACATCTCTCTTAGGTGAAATTGACTAAAGAAAGCCACTAGGACTAAATGAGGAGAGTAAATCACTTGTTCTTGAAAAATTGGTGGAGTCTGAGAATCACATTAGAAGAAATAATATTAAAGAATCTCATGGTCAATAATAACCTTGAGATTTAAGCTTTTAATCAAATCTGATGATATCACTTTTCATGTAACTAAGTCATCTAATGAGATATTATTATCATCCTTGTCATTGTATTTGTGTTTTGCCAGCTGCTACATGCATAAATTAGAGGATTTGAGTTGAGGTCTGATTTAGATTTTGAGGATAATTACTTGAGTTTATGTGACTCTGTTTTGCTGAGAACTTGGTTAATCTGAATTTTGAAACTAAACATGTCCCTTTTCCTGAATTTTATTTTAGGTATAAGTTTACCTTCTGAACAATGGTCAATCTTCAAGAAGAGTGTTCCTGCCATAGAAGAAGCTATCATAAAGATGGAAGGAAGGATAAGGTGGGTATGCAATGCTGACATGTGAGCTATGTGATAACATAAAAGGTCATGGCTTCCAATGATATTGATATTGAATATTGAAATGTTATGTTGTGGAAATTGCTGAGTGCATATGTGCAGAATGCTTTTTTTTGTTTTTATTCTCTTGGTATATTACCAAATATGAATTTATGATATTCTTTCTTGTAAGTTTAGTTGGAGAAATTTCTGCATTTTTCTGAATACCTACTGCTTACTTTGCTGGAAGGAAAACATGTTTCTTGGTGTTTAATCATGCAGATAAATGCATGGTAAAAATTGTTTTTTAACAGTAGTGAAAACATTTATTTGTGGGCTAGTCTAACCTAGAATATGCAATCAACACAATGTAGATCGGAGCTTAATGGTAAACAAAATGGAGATGGGTCAAATTCAGTCCCTCTTGAGCCTGTTGTCCCCGTTCCTCCACTTGAGCCTGTTGTCCCTGTTCCTCCACTTGAGCCTATTGTCCCTATTGAAGTTGTCCGTTTTGATGGGAAGAATTTCCAATTCTGGGCTCAGCAGATGACATTATTATTGAAACAATTAAAGATTGAATATGTGCTAATTGAACCATGCCCGAATGCTGCATTAGGGGAAGGTGCAAAGGCTGAAGACCTTGTCACAGCCAAGGCTGCAGAAAGGAGATGGTTGAATGATGATTTAGTGTGTTCTCGTAATATCTTGAGCCATTTATCTGATCCTCTTTTCAACCAGTATGCGGACAGAAAAATGAGCAGCAAGGAGTTGTGGGAAGAGCTAAATCTGGTTTATCTCTCTGAGGAATTTGGAACCAAGAGATCTATAGTGAAAAAGTACATTGAATTTCAGATAGTTGATGAAAAAACAGTGAGCGAGCAAGTCCGAGACCTAAATGGCATTGCAGATTCTATTGCTGCTTCTGGAATATTCATGGATGATAACTTTCATGTCAATGTCATCATTTCAAAGCTTCCACCATCGTGGAAGAACTTCTGCATGAAGTTATTGCGTGAGGAATATCTACCTTTCTGGAAGTTAATGGAATGTATACAGGTAGAGGAAGAATTTCGGTGTGGAGTACGACGAGTGGGTGAACATTCTAACAGTGTGGGATTTCACCAGGACAATAGAGGTGGTGGACAGAGGAGGGTTGACTATAAGCCTCTAGGAATGTGCAGGAATAGGCCAGAAATCAATGCCAGGAGTATACCCTGTAATGTATGTGGCAAGAGGGGACATCTTTCTAAAAATTGCTGGAGAAGAAGTGACAAGCAAACTAATGAGAGGAAAGCAGAAGAGGATGTGAACACACCTACTACAGAAATTGGTATTGTGGCTGCTACCCCTCCCCCTACCTAGTAAGTTTGTACAAAAACATGCTTTGTATTTTGAACCAGGACACAGAAATCTACATTTTTAGGCCAGACAAGTGAGTTTGACATTTATGTAACTCGTAGATAGTGTCTTTGAATTACAGGAATTGGTACAGCCTCTCTTTATTTATTTTTATATAGCTACTTCATTTAGTGAAGATGCCCTTGATGAATTTAATTTGCTCAAACTACTGACTAATTGATTTAGAGTCCGAGGATAGGACTCTACCAATTTTGAATTACGTACCCATTGTAGACTGTGCATAATAGTGTGTGGTTGTGAAATTGCTTTGGGAAAAAATATCAAATGACTGGATATGAAATTTGTCAATTATTTATTGTCTTCTAGAAATAGTTCTTTTGTCAACTAAATAAAATTGTCTTTCCTCAATTTACTTTCAGAATAAAACTAATCTTACATAAACTTTTTTTTATCAAAAGAAGTCGATTGCAATTAATTAAATCAAAATTAGAAATCGATTTTACTGAAATTAATTTTATCAAAAAATCTAAAATAGACTACTGATGTACATCTTGTCAACACTAGCTTAATTTGTAGCAGTGTCTCAACTGAGCTGCACTAAAGAGTAAAATTTCTGGAACGATTATATGAATACTAGACTTGATTGAAGATAGATAATTTAAGTGAAACATAGATTGTGGGTAGAGGTGATGTAGATGAATTTTTTTTCCTGACCATCTTGTGTGACATTTTGCTGTGCACCAACAAGTCTAATGACTACCTTAAAAGAGTCTCATTGTTGGTAGTCCACAGGAGCAATTGAAAGAAAGTCCCACATGTTACATCATATTAATCAGTGAACTACTTGAAATTGGAAGATAAGACTTATAAACATAAGAATTCGGTTGTGCTCATTTAACACATTTCATTTTCAAGAAAGTAGTAGTGCTCAGCAAGTTGAATCATTCAATATAAAAACTAAACTATCCAAGGTTTCTCCTGACTGCAATTAAGAATCTGATGTAAGCAAACATAGCTACTTGTTTAGGTTACATAAAGAAGTTCACTGTGTTGTGTCTATTTATGAACACCTATCTACTTTCTTTTTGGCATATTCCTAGTGAACTAAGGTCCACAACTAGTAGCTGATACACAATTAAATGTGATTTGTTAGTTGTTAACATGTCTTGCAAAGTAACTTTTCAGGTTTGCCTAGTGAAGATTTCCTTTTCTATAATCCAATAACTGCTGCTCCCTGTGTTTATCCGCACTAAGTTTAGAGGTTTCCCAATTCAGCTTCCTCACTGTCTCTTCAGTTTCAATGTAGTTTGACGGTACATCAGATCCTCCAGAAATTAAAGGAAATTTCACTTCTACATCTTTCCTGCAGCAGGAGAGTGTTGTGAGAAATTTCATTCATAATAAGACAAAAAATATATATTAAGGGTGAGCCCTCCAATTACAGAAGAATATTTAGATGAAAGCAAGAGAAAGAAAAGAAGGCTTTTAATCAAGGAAAGAAATAAATGATTGTCAAATGAGGAGAAAAAGGAAGTCTTAACAAAGTAGTTCTATCTGCCAACCATTATTGGAAATTATTCAACTGCTCATCTTCATCTTTTCTCTTATAAGCTAACTTCTAATTTTTAATATTTGTTCCTATTTTTTCCTTTAAATATTTATTAAATCTCTTTTTTTACACTTTCCTATATAAGACATGATTTTATTATTTTTAATTTCTATCACACGGTAAAAATTTATTATTTTGAATCATTTACTAAATAAAATACTGACCATGATGGACAATGAGTTTATTATTATCACTTGCATACTCTTTATATTACATAATTTATTTCAACCATTATATCAGTTACAATATTTTTCTACTATTTCAGGATTATAGTTCAATCCATTATGTTGATAGATGATATAGTTGTTTGATTTTTAAATATCTTTCGAATTACATTATGCATTTTAACTCTATTTTTTTACTTTATTTTAAATATCTAATTTCTATCTAAAAAATACATTATTTTTACTTTATTTAAATTTGAATAGAAAATATTGCAAGATATGGTATAAATTTAATAATAAATACACAATATGAAAAATATTGACAATTGAAAGCAGTACATATATAATTAAAATAATCTATCTATAAATTAAAGATGATAATAATTTAAAGTTAATTAGAAATTAAAACTAGAACTACCTCAAATATATTTTATCAATAAAAATAAAAATTAATTTATATCAAATATCATACTAACGTGTCTATTATGTATAATTTACTTTTATTAGCAGCTTTAACCGATAGTTTCATCAAATACTCATATTTTAGTAAACTAACTTAAAAAAATTCAACTACCAGCTAGATTTGTCAAATATGGTTCATATCCTAGGAAAAAATAATTTTTCATCATGTAGAGCATATGTCATTATCTCTCTCATTGGGAGATACAAATCAAATGGATGAAGTATCAACTAAATAAAATTCTCCTATTGAAACGAACAAAATTGAACTATAAAAATCATCTAAATCAAAGATATATTAAGGAGTGGAAGTTTAATTTGAAACTGACCTACAACCAAGAGCAAACATACCACCTCTTTGAATCATCCCACCATCCAATGACAAAGCTCCATCATAAATGCATGGGAGAGCAAGCAGCATTTCGTTCCGGGTTTTATATATTTGCAGGCGAGAAAAAAGTCCATAAAACAGTGTCTCTCTAAGACCATGCCCAATGTCAGTAAGAAAAGATAAATGTTTTGAATCCAAATGGATCATGTTCACTGCATAATCCAGAAACCCAGGTGGGCACTCCCCATTAGGTAATCTTGGCTTTGGAAGAGCCAACTTCTTTTGTGGATCATCTGCTACCAAACCTCCAACAAAGGGTCTGCAATAACAACAGAAGGTTCACCTTCCTTCTAAATTATGCATGGTAGAGTTTTTTTTTTTTTAAACAGGAAATGCGACTTGTTAATATGTCAGATTTTATTAGCAGAGGGACTTGAACCCACAATATATTCTTCCTTCCCTTCAACCTTACCACCAAAATATGCATGTAAGAGTTGGATACTACATGTGAGTTTTTCACATCTTATAAAGAGAATAATAGACACAAATTCCCAGCACATGGTGCACAAATTTAACCATAAATAGGATCTTTGTGTCTATCTCTCTTTATATGAACCTATGCTGCTAAAAAATGTTACAGGAGGAAAATTCACATATTTGTCAAACTTGCCTTAAATCTTCAAGAGATATGACAGCAAACCGGCCATTAATTCTCTTTCCAATTGAAGACCCTATGCCATGCAATCCAGCATTACAGTTTATCAAGCCTTCAGTATCATACTTCTCCAGTGCATTAATGCCTTCATAGGAACTGCAGACAATTGCAAGCATCCTCTCCAAGCCCAAAAACTCAGAAAGGATCCTGTATTTGGACAAAATTGAAAGTTCTTTTGGTTAAATAATAGCAATAGAAGCTTCTTTCTCAAGTTCTAAGATTCATACCCAGAGTAATGGTGTGCTTGGAAATTTCAAATTAGCACATGAAGAACAACGAGACTTGTGTTTTAAAATCGGGGAATTAAATGAGACCACAAGAGATATTGTCTGTTGTAGACAGATGGGTGTTAAAAAATTGAAAATAAAATAAAATAAATTATATTAACCTGCTAAGATTATCGCTCTCAACTTTGCCAAGGGTTGCAACAACTCCCACAACATCCTTTGTTAATGTCAAATTCGATGTCTGAGCATTACCTTTTAGCCAACTAAATACACCAGCAGCAGTGTTTTCTTTCTTCATTATCTGTTCCATTGTTTCCTCTTCAGTATGAAAGGCACCATTTCCACTATCTGAAGTAATTACATTGTTTGAATGGTACTTTGCAAGACTCACTACAAATTTCATTAGCCAAAAAAGTTGGAGTGAGTTAAATAAGAAAAGCTTGATTAAAGTGGCTCACTCAACTAATGAGTGATGCGGTATTAAATTGAACAGTTAATCTAAAATTCTATTTTCTCCCCTCATATCCCAACTTTACCTTGATAAACAAGTAAAAATAAAAACCAGATTGATTTCTAGACATACCTTGCAAGTCAAATATTGATTCAGCTAACTGATTTGATTGAGAATTAAGGAACTTAAGATTATCTTCGTGCTGTTTGATAATCTTAGATCTCTCACTGATATCATCACGGAGACTCTGCTGAAACAATAAAAGAACATGATGTGGAAAAAAATAACTTGATAAAAAAAGTAAAGCACTAATAACATAAGTGACCAACAACACTTGGTTCAACCACTTTCAGATTCTCAAAAAATCTCTTATGTTCATTCATGGGTTCTTCATGGGACTATTAGTACTCAATCAATAACAAAATGCAGGTCCTGCAATCAATGGGTTTTGGCTGTAAAAAAGTCATTCATCAAAAACATGGTATAAAGACCCTTGCATACCTTAACTGGAATCAAGAATGGTGGTTTTCTTCAATCAATTTATCATGGATCAATAGAAGAACCATGTCCCCCCAAATCAAATCATGGTTTGTATCACCCACAAAGGTTATAAAAAGCATTACACCATATAACAGTACCTTTTAGAGTTTTCACAACCATAGTTGCAGCCAATTAACCTCAAGATTTTTAAGAGTTTTTCACAACTATAATTGTGGATGAAGAACCCACAACCTCAAGGTTTTTTGGAGTTTATGCGCTGTAATTGCAGTCAGTTAAGTAGCATCTATTCAAACAAAACTCTTTTATAATTCAATAGATCGGGAAGAACTGGTAACCACCATTTTAACACACAAATTGGGATTTTAAAACTGGAATCTGGACCTGTGATTTTAAAATTGACAGGTAGAAATGGAGTGAACTCCAAAATCTGCTGGACCTGAACAGTAAATACTGAATTTGTTGCCCATCCTTTAATTGGCAAAAAATTAACCTTCTTAGGAAGTAAACTTTCCCATGGGCTTCATCCATGTTAAGATTTAGTTCATGCAGATAGAATAAAAAGTAGAACATAAGATATTACATAGAACAAAAGGCAAAATGGTAGGAGAAAAAACCTCACCGTGTGGTTAAGCTGAGACATAATGAAACCTGTTATTGTGTTGTGATGACTATCTTTGTGTATCTGCTCTGCTCTGCTTTCTTTCAAGTTTGTAAAATTCCCAAACTTTGCTATTTTCAATTCTTAAATACCAACATACCAAACCAAAGCATGGCAGTCAGCAGTGGTACTTTCGTCATTTTGTTCAAATTCTCTGACATCTGAACCCTACATCTAGTGTTTTAGATACTTCACACAACACAGTTCCGAATCCAAGGTTTCATCACTCTAATCTTTTACAACTTGTTTTCCTTGTTAACATTTTCATTTATATTTTTAAATTAAATAACATTTTTTTAATTTTATTCTACTATGATAAATATTTCTAATTTTTTATTTATTTTTAAATAAATTAATATATTTCTTTCTGTCAAATTAATAATAACGGTAACACAATCACCAATAAGTAAGACGTGTCATTAATTAAAATTGGGTTGTTGAGGGATGTAACATGTAACGCAATTTAATAACATTGTTACCATACAATTCAAAAACAAAAAATAATAACGGTCAGTCAGTGTCGTAGTGTGTGGTCACTATACATCTCACAAAATGAAATTGAAAAAATAATCATAATAGGAAAAAAGTATTTAACTTATATTTAAATAATTTATTTTTACCTTTTTTTCAAAAATTAAAACCATTTATCATAATTTTTATTATTTTATAATAAAATAAAATAAATTCATCCTTGCAATATAAAATATATAACTAAATAATTTTAGGTATATATTTTGTTATAATATATTATCTTCAAACTTTAAATCAACTTTCATCAAACTTATTATTCCTAATTAGTTGGATCTCTTATATTATATTAAAAGTGAATATAACTTAGGACTTATTAATCATTAACAAATATATTTAATAAAATTACCTAAAATTTTAGGTAGAAATAAAGAGATATATACATGTTATGGTTAAAACCGGTTGAAAAACAAATTAAATTTTTAAAAATTATATAATATTAGTTGAGATTTAGAAATAATATAACAACTAACTATATCTTATAAAATATTTATCTCAGTATAAAAAAAAACAATTGTGAATGATCTAGCTACAAGTTCTAGAAATCAAAGTGATGTTTTTTTTTTAATAACCCTTATCAAATAACATTTTACCACTCACAAATATCTTTTAGTTTCAAAATAATCATTCACAATCTTTCTACACCTAAATTGAAACATAACTTCACAAAAAAATATCAAACCAATTTAAACAAGAACATAATTCTCCTATATTCATGGCTTTTGTATCTATTATCAAACTAATCCTCTAAAAACATAATAAATATTGATTAAAGACTCGCAAGTAGTCTTCTAACTCAATTAATAACATGAAATGTAACATCTTGAGTTAATCTTTCTCCATTCGAGGTGGTCATATATCTTTCAAGAAAACTCAACCAAGTTTCCAATAAAAGATGTAAAAACTCAATTCATTCTAAGCTTCTTCAAGTGCATCAAATATAAAAACATCAAGAATGTCAAGATTCTTATAATTATATTTTATACATAAATTGGGTGCTAACTTTGTTTTCTATTCATGTTTTTTTTTATTGTCAATTCAATTATCCTTTATTGAAAAAAAAGTTGTTACTATTTCAATAGCTAGTTTGGTCTTCAATCATTCCCTGGCTTAATTTTCATTTCTTAGGTCTTGAAAAGTGAGAGGTTACTAGTTTTCTTGTTAAATTTGTGTGTTTTTGAACTTTCTTTTGAGTAATATCTTCCTTGCAAATTATCTTTTCAAAGTCTATGTTATTTTGAAATTATATAATAATTATTGGATAAATATTTGTGATTTGAGTTTTTGTGATTAAGAATTAAAGAATAGAGGTACATGTGTTGTAATCTAAACTTGAAATGATGAACTAAGTGGTACAAAACATTGAACAAAATATTTTTATAATTTTTTTTTACATTTAGAATGTTAGTCAAATGATCTTTAGACCAACATTTATCCACTTCTGCGACATATAAATACCAAAAAAATACATAAAAAAGAATAAAAGTGCATCAAAAGATACATAGTTTATATTTATTTATATGTACAATTTTTATTCAATTGGATAAGCTAATTCTAATCATAAAGAATGTCATTATTTTCTTTTAAAAGTTTTTTATTGAAAATTTATCCAAATAGATTTTATAACAGGAACTGATCATGAAATATTTTATAAGGAGACTTTATAAATGTTAAATTTATGCAAATAAAAATTATAATAAAATAAACAATAATAATATATTTTCCAACATATTTTGTAAAAAAATTTATTAATAGAAAATTAGTGAAAACTATAAACTATAAATAAGATTCATAAAAATAATGCAAGGCCGAAAAATTAATGATTTTAAAAATTTATTAATAAAAATATTAAAAAATATGTTAAATAAGATATTTCTAACACTTTGGTTTATAACAATAGGGCAATTTATCACAACAAAAGCCTGGCATGGGTGCCCCAAAAAAGATAAGACATAATTGGGGAGTTTCTTTCTGCACCTCTGCGTTTTTCTTCCTGCACCCCATAATGTTATGCAACCGTCAAATTATCCTTATTATTTTCTAAAATACCCTAAAACATACTACCCACACTCTTTCTTCTTCTTCCTTATGCATACCATAGACCTACATTTCTTTGCCTTTCCTTACACACAACAACTTTATCTCATCGCATAGGAATTGTGAGGCACATTTCACTTTGTGGTGATTCGGTGGTGTCTTCGACGGCTTGGTGATGGTTTGGTGGTGTCTTCGGCGACTTGGTGATGACTCAGTAGTGTCTCTTCATCTCATCCCTATTGTTTTTGTTTTCAAAAATTGTGATTCCACAACATAGTTCTAAATACAAAAGGTCTCCATAATGCAAAATTTGAAACTCAAATTGAAAATACAAGACGAGAAAAACTCAAAAACTCGCACCACCAACGAACTAGCACTACCACCAGCCACAAAGCAACACAAATGTATCGAAAAATCCAACACTCAATGTTCATCATAATCAATTTATTTTCAGAAGGGTAAAATTGAAATTTTAAAACTTTTGGTGTGCAGCTTGAAATCTTGGAGACGCAGAAAGAAAAGGCCCAATTTGAGTCATACAAAGGTATAGTTTTACTGGGCCATAGTTCATTAGACTTGTTTGTGTTTTGTAACACTTTATAAGGTACACATCAAATTAGATTGGATAAGTAATAGAAATAGTAAGTAACTACGTGTTTGAGAATAGTATCAGCAACAACAATCAATGCATATCTATTTTCTTGATATTTAAGTTCATGTTTAATTTCTACAAAATTACCTTCCTGTTTAAAACCAAGTAAAACCCAACGTGTGTACTTGCTTTTGGATAGAAGTTGATTGTGGAACTTAACTACTTGCTTTTGTGCCTACAAAATATCTGCGTTTACGAAGGTGTTAGAGAATCTTGACAACGATATACTACCTACACAACTGACTTTTCTTTTTTAGACGAGAGATAGTAACAAAAAGAAGATGAATGATTGTGTTAGGTTGGGTGATACCTAAACAAAAAATAGAAATAATGAAAAATGAGAAACACATGTGAGTATGTTCCTTGATTAACTCGTTATATAATATAATGGGTATCATCATAGCAGTGAGGATAATTTGAACTCCAATTATTTTGATTATCAAGAGTAGTGGTAGACATGCATTTCACCATAAAATTTGTGGCAACTGCAGAACCAAATTAAAATGGATGGGACAGCGTAACGTGTGGTTTTGTGGAGGACCTTATCTGGTCAATCACACCCACTTTCCTTCCTCATATGGAATCAAGCAGTTTTTTCTTATAGTTGGTCTTTTTGTTTTTGGATGGACGTGGATATTTATGCAGAAAAAGGAGACATATATTGATATGCGGGTAGAGCAGTGACCACCACCACACATGCCATGTTTTGTATTTGAGATTTTATTACACAAAACCAACCCCACATCCCATCCCCAGAATTAATCCTTCACCACCCCAAAGAGAAAGGACAAGGATACTTTAACATTGGAGATTAGGATCTTCATCCCAAGTGGAATAAAGGGTATGCAAGCAGGTGCCACTTGAGTTATGGGCAACGCCCCTTAAAGACCCCAAACAACCAAGTTCAGTTAAGAGCAGTGTCTTTTGGATCCTTATTCTCCTCATATTTTCACTTATTTCATTTTCATCACAACAACAACAAAACAGTAATAACATGCACGTTTCAGCTACCCATGTCCTTGTCCCTGGGACCGATTACATTTTATAGGCAAAGTTTTGATAATAATAATCATATACAATCCACTCTTCAACTTGGACACTGTTACTCGTCATAAATAATTGTTAAAGTTTGTCTTCTACTTCTTGTTTTATATTAATGAGTGCAGTAATTTATGTCCTGTACAAGTATTAAATTTACAACTTATAACTTTTTTTTTTTATTACTCTAACCTTTTTGGTAATTATAACTTTCGGACTGTGGAAAAGTGTTCAAATCCATGGCTAAGAAAACTTCTGAACTCAAAAAATAATTATAGAAGGTTTTCATTTACTTTACTAAATCAGTCTCTTAGAATTAATAACAATTATTTATTAAACACAACTATAAATATGTGTTATGTGAATTAAGTAATGCTTAATAGAAAACTATTAATTAATGATACCAAAAAGGAATTTTATTAAATAGATTGCTCGTGCCAAGACTATTACAGATGTTTTAATGTACTTGGGGTGCTTTCATATGTTCTGTCTTGTGACTTTGTCGAACAAAAGAACATGTTTAGTTTGGCTAAATGAAATGAAATAGGTATTATATTGCTATGTTTATTTAATTAGGTTTGTTTTTAGTCCTATAAATTTAAAGGAAATAGTTTGCTTCTATATTACAAATTCAGACACGCATAACTTAAAAAGTGAGACCCTTTACTTTCTTATTTTAGTAGTTCGAGTGTTTTCTATTTATATTTCCTTTTTTGAGGGAACATGTTACACGCTTGTAACTTATTTTAAATATTTATGAGTTATATTAAAAAATATATAACTAACGTTTACACACGTTCCAAATACTAATTGCTGTAACAATTTTCGTAATATTTTTTACAAATGCAACATTTACATGAGACGAGTGAGGAGAAAGAAGTTAGGTGTTGCTAGCAAAGTTATGTTAAGTACGTGACGATGACATGTGTAACTAGAAAAACAGTCATTGACATTAGAAGATGAACACGTATAAGAAAGGGAAACCTTTTACAAACCCACAATTGTATCAATATACAATTCCTGCCAATCTCACACTTAGCATAGCTAGTGACCCTGCATAATTCACAGTATAGATTGCTAAAAAATTCTTATCCCATGCAATAAGTGCAACATCGATGAAGGTTATGTCTCCAAAATGTTCATCTAGCCACTTCATTTTTATTCTATCCCCTCTTAGATATTGAGTGCTTAAATTTACTCAAAAGATAAAAATAATGTTATATATATATATATATATATGAGTTGTTAAGGTGAATGTATTTACTCTTTTGGAGAGTAAGGATCGTCTCATTCACACAACACTCATAAATCAATACATCCTAATAACAATCTCAACACAGTATTTTTTTTCCTGAAAATATTATGTCTTTATCCCACTTTCACCCCATTACATACATAATTTAATATCAAACAACAAATTCTCATCAACCATCATATTTTAAGTAATTCAACAACTATACCATAATTTTAATTACAATAATGATACATACTTGATATACTAGTCATGGTCAAATAACAATCTACAATGCACTGAAAAACAGGTGAACAAATTACAAAACCACAAGTCCCCTTAAATTTCATTTACAAAAAAAATGGCTTTTGAATAAGATGGAAGCTTGATCGATGCTGAACTAAGTTAAAGCTTTTCAATATATATTAACTCAATCCAATAATACAATTCAAATTATTCCATATATTATAAAATAAATACACAAACAAAAATTTAAAGTGCTACGATGTAATCAAATGACTATAAAATCCACTTAGTAGGTCCATTACTTACCAAAACAAATAAAATAAGATTCTTTCTCGAATTTACATGTAAAGAAAATTCACAACTCTAAGCAAAATTCTTATGCAGCTTTCTTGGACACAAGATATGTAAATGGTGTCATGAATGCAAAGGTTCAAAAGGAATCAAAACATATTCTCACATGAATTACATAAAGTGATTCAATTTCAACCATTTTAATCAATATATTACTTTACTCTTAAAAGAGACAATCCTGCAAGCAAAAATTAAAGTTGATGACCATATCACCCCCACATTTAGATCTTCTAACCTAGGGATCTATTGAAAAGAATAAAACTAGCTTCCCTTAACTTTAGCAGATGCTCACTAAGAACTTCAAATCCACCAAAAGCTTAAAGGTAAACATGCACCACAGAGTCCAGTTAAAATATCTAACTATATAACTAGGACTCTGAGTTAACATAGATTAACCCTGAAGCTAAAAGAGTCATATGCAAAGCATAGACACAGATAACCCTAACAAGATCAAATTTTGACTCAAGGAGAAGAGCAAAAATGAACTTATTCTATCGGAGATTCTAATCAGAGATAGTTTGTAGTCTTTGAGAGAAGGGAGAGAAAAAAAAATGAAACTTTTAGAGGATGATGGTTCTTTTAAAATAAATGAATAACTATATTTTATATTATATGCTCTTTTCATTTTAATAATAAAATATTTTTATGTCATTTAAAATATACCACTTCTATTATAAAATTATTTTCTAGATCCTTATAAATAGAATAATAGTTTATGGTTTAATTTTATAGATTTCTTTGTAGACTTACAAAATTTATTGTTCTAAAATAATTTTATTTAAATTTTTTCTTTTTTTACCTTAGTTTTGTTGGACTCGAGTTTATTTAAATTTATCTTTTAGAGTATCTAAATTTATTTATGATACTATTTCATTTAGATTATACTCTAATACCTAATTTTTATTTTAAAAAGTATTTCTTAAAATAATTAAATTTAATATTTATAAAAAATAAAATAATATATCTGCCAGTATTCATAAGTATCTATGAATATAAAATAATCTGTGATGATTTTCAACTTGCTAACAAAGTAATTTTTTCTTAAAAATAGAATGACTGATAGATGGATAGCTACGGGGTTTCATCACCTCCCATGTAGACACTCTTTAAACACTTCATAAAGATGAATGATAATTTGGCACCCATATAAAGAAATAAATTTACTAATACTACACAATCTAAAATTTTAATATCTGAATTAAATCTTTTATTTTTTTAATTTAAAATATTAATATATATTATTATATCATTAAAATATTTTATAAGTGGGTGTAATTTTTGAGGGATTGTCAAGGTATAGTTTTTTCTTTTATAAATATTTTTACTGTTGCCACATCTCTTTTGTTTCTATATTTCCACTGCTCATGTATAAACCTCGGAAAGAAACACGGGTTGTTGGGGGTGATCAGCGCTGCTTTTTGTCACACAACTGTTCATTTTTTGAATTAATTTTCCTTTATTTATATTTCTTTTTTCAAGTTGCAAGTTTAAATCTCTTTAGAAAGTAAACACATGCCCCACATGATTGTTGTCATTGCAGAGTCATTACTAAAAGTACCTTAGCACGTGAACGATTTCCACAGTATCAAATTTCAAAACGGGGACACCGACGCCTATGATGCAGGACCACTCAACACATTGCTATGCTATGTGCTGGTATTCTTATTTTTGCAGAATGGTACTTGTTTTTTCGTTTATTTTATTTTCTGCCCGAAAATATTAATAAAATAAATAGGACAAGTTTAGCTTCCCCTGTTCTTTCTTTTTTTTTCTAGACAGTCTTTTAGACTAATGTTCTTTTTTGCATGAATTAGAGATACCTCAATTTCCATAGAAAGCTAGTAATAACAAAGGAACGGTCAAGAATTTAAGAGCAGTACCAATATGGCAATACTTTTCTTCCTTTTCATGTGCATCAAATATTCGGCCTCATTTGGTTGCAGATAAAGTGAATGGGAAAGGAAACAAAATCAAATTAATTAAGTGCTACTTGTACCACAAAATGCAATCCATCCACTTTACATAAATTTTTAGTTTCTTATCTCTACATAGTCAAACAAGTACTGAAACCTCACCTTATGATGTCCTACCTCTTTCACCTGACACTGTAAATACAACATATAATTTCTCCTATGAGACTCTTTGAGATTATTATTATTATTATTATTATTACACTTAATACTTGTGAAAGGGAAAACAACTTCAAACATTCAAAATAAAACAGACTTACAATTATATGTCTCTCAAAGAACACATCTGAACAATATAAAAAAAAAAAAAAACTGATACTCTCTCCCCTCTTATGCAAGGGAAGAAAACCTGAAAAACATGATATCAGACATATACACAAACTCTTTATCCAGAACAACTAGATTTGTTGAACTAAATAAAAAATTGACATTACAGGAATATTTCTGATGTGTATACACTATATAAATTGGCTGCCTACATGGTTAATGGGAGCTATTATTCTACTACTCTAGTTCCAACTGGTTTTACTTTTACATCCTCCGGGTGTAACAAAATTTTTTGAGGAAACTTTAGAAATTGGTTTTTCTCTATGTATGAATCCCTATGGACTATGCTAGACTGCAGTTCCTTTGTTATGCAACTGATGACAATGGCTGCAATGGGTTGGGTTCTGGTTTGGAAAAAACAGCAATCAACTTCTCCTTTGTAAGTTGTTCAGATCCTTCGGACTTAATTACAAATGTGTGGAAAACAGTATCATTTGCAGCAGCAAATTTTGATTCTACAACACTGATTTTTGCCTCTTTGAGTGTTTCAATTACTTTTGATACAGGGTGAGTATCAAAAGGGCAACTCACCTTTACAGTTACCTCATCTTGAGCAGCTTGAATATCCACATCAGGAGCTTCCTTCTCTTGATTTTGATTTTCAGATCTCGAGTTATCTTCCAAAACTGATCCATCTTTCGAGCTGCTTCCAAATCTCTCTCTTTCATCCTCCATGATCTTGACTTTGGCCTGAAGCTCGTTGATATAGGCAATGGCATCGCCCAACAACGAAGCTTTGTCCATCTTGGAGATATTAGGGACCACAGATCTCAATGCATAGAACCGTTGGTTGAGCTTCTCACGTCTCTGCCTCTCGGCCTCCACATGATTGAGGGGTTCTTCCCTTCCATTAGCAGGCTTCCTACCCCGCTTCCTGGGCTTCCTTTCATCCAAAACACTGGGTTGCTCCTCCTTGCAAGAGGCCTCGACGTCAGAAAGCTCCGAATCAACAACAACCGGCCTCACATGAGAAGGCCTAGAAGTGGCTCCGCTAAAGTCAATTTGCATTTGCACCTGCCTTTGAGGTTGATAGCTGTTGCCCAGCCTGAAATCCTGTCTAACGCCATTAACCAGCTCCGCAACAACACTGCTCGTGGATGCCCTAGGAGCAAAAATCTCAACAGGACCACCCTGCTTCACACCCGAATTCACTGCCCAACCTGGAACATGAAGACCATTCCTTACATTTGGATTGTTGTTAAGGTTGTTCCCATTGGGGAGAGCATGGCCTGCCCAAGGCCTGTTATCTTCCATTTTTCTAACAGCAAGTTTCTCTCTGAAATGCGTCCTATTGCCAGTCCGATTGCCAATTGGGTTCGAAAAAAGTTTGGGAATTGGAACACCTCCATCTATCTTATTACCATCCCCAATTGCCAAACCGGTAAAAACCGCATTCCCACCCGCGCTCACGTTCACCCCAGGGTACTGGGAACACTGCGTGGAGAATACAGACTTAACAGCCTGCACGAGTTCAAAGTTCTCGGGTAACACTCTCACAGAACCCAACTCCACCACTCCCAAATCAGTAGGGACCATAACAATGGTCTGAATTCCCGCGGATTTCACCAAGGAAGAACGCACGCAGAAATCAGGCACAGATTTCAGCCACAAATGCTTCCCGGAGACGAAGCACGTACCTGGAACACCATGCCCCCGAGGGAAAGAGAAGTACATGGAAGCAAGGAAGAACATCTCCGTGTCGGTCACGTGGTCAAGGCCAAAGGCATAATTGTCCTCCTCCGAACCTCCAAAAGTATTGTGCAGCTTCTGTAACACCACCTTCCTCATCCTCTGCTGCATCTCCTCATCCACGCGAAGAAGCCTCAGCTTTCCTCTCAGCGCACCCTCCTCTTCCTCGTTGGGCTCCCTGCAGCACCCGTCTCCCCAACTCAGAACCCAGTCACCAGATTTCGACTGCGAGAGCTGCCAGAAAATCGCATAGTTCCAACTGAAATTTGAGTCGTTGGGACGCTCCACCAGATCCGAGAGCTTGTTCTGAAGTCCCTCGTCGCTCCCAACCGCCATTAAAACACTCTCATTCGACACCGAGTTTGTTGTTAAGAACTCCAGAGCTAGACCACCAAGAACAGCCCCAACTATGGCCTTATCCTCTTCGTCCCACGCCACGCTCCCTAACCCCGCGTCAACCTTCATCTCCTAAACAAATTCAAAACACCAACCTCCAACCAATTATCTCAAGTTTCCAACCCCTCAATCCAACCCCACGAACCTCCTCTAATAACCGAAATGCAAATGTTTGTCCGCTTCCATCTCATGAAGGCGCTCTCAGATCTTTCAGATTTCTGATTCGCAGACCAAAGCTAAAATAAAACCAGACAGAGAGACAAAGATAAAAACAGGAAGTGGGATTTACTTATGAAATTAAACTGGGAAAGGGGGGACAAAACTGGACGAGAAAGGAAAGTTGTGGAGGAAAATACACATTCGAAAAAAACTGAGAATGAAAGGAAACAAAAGGAGAGACAAGGAGGTGTGTCGCCACCGAATGGAAAAAAAAAAGGTTTTGTTGTTTGGTTGGTAATGGAATGTGAAAATTGGAGAAAGGAAAAAGGAAGGGGAAGCAAGGAAGGCTAGAGAAAGAGAAAACACACGAGAAGATAGAGAATTGAAAGCTGCAGGTTACACTCTCCTCTAGCCTCTACAACTTCTAACTGCAAAACGTTAAACCATGGTTAGGTCAACCTACCTTTCTTCTTTACCACAGTTAGTGCGCAACAATTATCACACCATGCCTCATGTCTTCTCTGTCTTGCCTTTCCTCTACTCCTTTTTTTACTATTTAATTAATTGGAACATATTGTAAACAAATTTCTTATCCACGTTTGATCCAAAAGAAAGCATTTAAATACTGATATGTATTTTATGTTTGACTCCAGAACAATCATTATATGGTATAGTATTAATGTTAACTGTATAATAAAATATATAATATAGATACTTTTAAATGTGTGATAAATAAATGGTTTGAATATATAAATTATTAATTTTTATATTTTCGGTTGCACAATGCAACACCTTGATTGTTGTTTTCTTTTTACTCAAGATATTGTTGCCTAAATTAAGTACTTTCAACATAAATAGCTATATGTAAATACTTTATTATTAAAATCAATTTAAATTAAATACATTGGCACTTTAAATTTGGTTAACACACGGTCAATGATAAAGTATCATATGTAATTGTATTATTATTTTTTATAATAATTACTTAAAAACCGTATTGACAATAGATTGATTAATTTCTAATTAATTGACATTTAGAGTTTTTTTTATATTAAGGGTAGGGAATGATTTAGTGAGCCAAAACAAGTGACAACAAACTTTAAACTTGTACTCTTTTGACCCTATTGTTAGTTTTAGTACAGTTCATAACTAAATTCTTTAACAATTAGGCTATTAGGGAACAACAAAATATTTATAGGAAGAAAATAATTTACTCTTATTAAAACTTCTTTTTATTTAGTGTATTATCCTAATACATATACTATTTTGCAAGTTTCAAAGGAAGATGGAGAGAATTTTAAAAAAATAAAAATAGCAGAATTTTAGAAATAAAACTGAATTATATATATATACTATTTTAAATCATATATTTTTTTAAATTAACCTGAGTGAAGCAGACTAGCAGTGCAAATGTTTGGATACACGAGAATTTGCAAGAATAGAGGGTGAGTATGAAGGTGAGTCACGTGGTTGCTAGGGTCTTTTAGGTAGGAACAGTTGCAAACATGCAAAAATCTCACGTGCATAAGTGTTCTATTTGTTTATAATATAAATTGATTTTATTTTTCTTTTCCTATGTAAGTGCATGAAGAAAAAGAGGCTCAAACAAAATATGTATTTAAGACTAAACCTGTGTAACTCACAAGATCCAATTAAAGAGTTGATTTCTTCTAACAAGAGTTGTTTTGTGTACTCTAATATTGCACGGTATGGAGTTTTGTAACAGTAAAAACTTGTACTGGTTTTTTGTTATACTTCTTGTAACCTGTGTGGATATTTTTAAAACTTTCACTCTCCCCACCTTTTGTGATGGGTTTGTTACACTATTATACGGTGTAAAGACAAGTATGATCACCAAGAAAAGTAAAAGTTGATTTGACCAAGTGTTGCATGCTGTTTGCAAACCTTTTTAATCAAAAGAAAACACAATCAAAACCTTAAAACATTAATTTACCGAACAATGATGTCAAAAGTTAAACCAAAGATTATTCCTAGAAAATTAAAGGCGTTTTGATTTCTTTAGAGCTCACAAAATAAAACACAATATAGTTAATTTGAGTGGAACACAAGGCTAACTAAGCCTAAAAGTGATCCCAAAACTGAAGTTGTTGGTGATGTTATTTATATATATGTATTCTTTTGTCTTTGGAGTGAAGTATTGAAGCAGTTTATCTTGATGGAGACCCGTGTCCCCTTGTTTCTTTTGTTGTTCATAAAATTTGACAATTGTCTTTTCAATTTTAAGGGTTACTGGAATATTAAATATGAATTTATATGAGCGTTTATGGAAAAAAAATGCTAAATATATTAATGAAATTATTAAAATTTGTGCATCAAAAATTAAACTGAAATCGAACTTCTTAATTAAACGCAGAAGTTGTATATAGTCAAATTATACAATCAACTATTTGTTTTAAAACAATAAAAAATAATTACTACCTAATAAAGTGGTTGAAAAATTTGAAACAACTAATTTTGTTTTTTTATTTTAAATGGAGTATATGTAGTTTTTGTGCACCCAACATATATATATCTCTAGCAACAGGGAAACAATTATTCTGCGGAACATACACAATATTGAAATAAATTTGATTATTTTAAAAAAAATATGCACTTAGTTAGGAATTAAATTAATATGAATTTAAAAGTTATCTTAATAAGCATATGACCTCGTTTAATCAAATAATCTTGTTTAATGTGTAGGATTATTTTAATAATTTTACTTGTTTTTATTCACTAGTTCAGTTTATAACTTTTAAACTCTGTTTTTTATTTTTCATTTTTATCCTTGCTATTTTAAATATTTTATTTTTTATCCTTTTATTTTATAATAATTTTATATTTCTAAAAGATGATAAGACGAAATTATCAAATCTCGATATTTTTTAATATAAATTAAAATTATTATCCCATTTTTAAAGATAATCTTTATTAAAAAATCATAGACAGTAACAATAAAAATACTGAATATATTATTTATGTCATTTAACATATTTCAATTAATTCAATATTTGATTTAAAAATAATAATAATAATTAGTTATTTAAGCTATATTTTAACTTACATTTTAAATTGTGGTTTATAAGTTTTAAGTTTATTATACATAAATAATTATATATAAGTTACAAGATATTTACAGCTGGCATTGACATGCAATGCATTCAATTCCCGTGAGAACAATTGTCCCGTTCAGTTATATACATATGAAGTTAACGTGATTCTTAAACTAACACTGATAAATCTTAACAAGGTTTACTAATTATTTAAAATGAAAAGCAGAATCAAAAAATATTTTAAGAAGCATACTTTGCGCATTCCCTACTACTCACCAATACTTTCTTTTAAAATAGTAGTATCGATTAAAAAAAAGTAAAAAAAAATGTTTTAATATGAGATGCATTGGTGGCGCGTGGAAAAAATGGTGCATGGTGCCGCCAGGTGGAGGAGCGTCACGCAAATCGTGAGGCCTCCGACTAACACGTTTCCAAACATCACACGCATCCCACGTGCCCTATTTCAGAACTGACCTCTCTCCACGTGTCTGAATCTGGATCATTCCTCTTGGGCTTTGAAGCAGAGTGGATGAAGCACGTGAAGTGCATTTAAACCTCCCTGGAATTGAATAATAAAGAAAAGAGAGAGAGAATATTAATATTAGTAACAGAAGAGTGGCGTGTGCATTAAAGTTACCTTTGACATTTCGCAATGCAAACCGTTGCCTCATCCAATAACCTATTGCCAGTACCCTCATCATCCTCTCTACTCTTCCCCCACCCCTTTATTTATTATCTTTTTAAACCGTTTCTTATATATATTTATTTTAATTTGAAGAAACTGAATTTCACCTGTAATCTCTCCAATAACAGATATTTTCTAGATTTATTTTTTTAAGAAAAAAAATCACAACTAAAAATACTCTATTGTGTTAATAGTATTTGCCTTAAATTAATAGTTATTTGAAAATTTTACAGTTTAAAAACAAAAATTAAATATATTACTTTTTAAAATATTTTTAGTAAAATAATATTACTTTCTCATTGATGTATTATTTTTATTGAAATCAATAGAATAGTTGACTAAAGAATAAATTATGAGTGAAAAATACTGTTCCTCTGAAAACAAAGAAATTAAATAATTTTTTAAATGCTTTAACTACAATAATTATAGGACGGGAGGACTGCTACTTTCAACGCAATAAAGAATTATCAAGACTTTCATATTCAAATAGAATGACAAAAAATGCATTAATTTCTTTTAATTAAAAATGTTGATTGAGTTTTTCTAATTTATAAAAAATGTATTTTTAAATTATTTTTAATTATTTTATTGAAAATAATATTGAAATCAAACATAAATATATTCTTGGAATAATAACGTTAAATAGAACTTGAGTTAGTTGATAAATAGTTTTTTTACAAAAATATCAGTAAAAACCTTTATGTGGCCTGAAATTTTGGTAAGTTGGCACTACTACTTTCAAGGATCTGGGCCTTATACATAAGGAGCTCCCAACGAAGAAGTTCGATCTTATGGGACAGGAACGGATCCAACCATGAGATGGGTTTCTAATTTACTTACAGACTTCAATGAAAAGTTTTCTCCCTGTTCGGTCATGACAATTTCTTCCCTCACCTCCATATTTTCCTTCTGAATCCCATGCTTCTAAAAAATATCGAAATTATTCTTTGACATTGATTTCCTTGTTAGTTTTTAATTTTTAATAACATGTGAAATTCAGAGACTTCTTACATTATTATAGAATTCAAAATTCAAAACTTAAAATTTATAAATTTATAAATTTTTGTATTTTAGAATATAAATTCTGAATTTTCAGTTTTTATATATTTCATAATATAAATTTAATATTTTAAGATTTAAATATTAAATTGTATAATGTCTGTAACCTCCCTAATTTTTACCCATTTATATAATAAAATAAAAGTAAAACAAACACTATCTACTTAACATATGAATATATATATATATATATATATATATATATATATAACTATGTCATAATTGTATATAAAAAAAAATATCCCTCTTCATAGAGATTTTAATATATACATCAAAAGTGTTAAAAACAGCATTCAAATTAAAACTATCACATATTCCAGCTGCTCACTTATGAGCTCTATTACCTGTAATATCATTTGTTCCATGTACAACACGATTATCACAGATAAAGAAACAAACACAAACCATATAACAGGGAAAGCTAGCTATAACAAAATTTTCAATATAATTTAAATTTCAAATTGATACACAAAATTCATAAATTCTCATACAATTTCTCAAACATTTCACATAACCATCAAGTGTCATTCACAACTCATATTTCTCGTGTCAGACTTCTACTGACTCACAAAACATAGACACTTGACTCTACTTCCAGAAGACTCATGTATTGAAATTAGCATTCAGAGACCTGCACCTGTCATACTACTGTTGTGAAACCCACACAGCCATGCGCATAATTACCTCAATATCTCATATTTTCATATGACCGGGTAAATCTATTTGATCTGCTCTGATCAATTCTTTCAAACCTCAGACTCAGCCAAATGAACCTCCTTCGACTCTCACCAACTGAATAACTTCATCTATGTGATTCCATTATATCAATAGAGTCATGAAGGATCGTCTCATTCACAGAACACTCACAAATCAATACACCCTAATAACAATCTCAACACGGTATTTCCTTTCCTGAAAATACTATGTCTTGATCACACTTTAACTTCATTACATACATCATTTAACATATCAATGCACCACTTAATCACATCATATTTAAACTTTCTAAATAATTCAAATATATCTCAAACTTTACTTAAACACATAATTAATTCCAAATATATGCTCTTTAAATCAATCATCAATTAAAATCAAACAACCACTTCTCATCAAACATCTCAAGAAATTCAATAAAATATTAAAAAAAAAGTTAAACTCATTTATATTATCATTCAAACACTTTCAATTCTCAATCACAAACACTTTCAACAAATTATTCACCTTAAAATCAATATAAAATATTTAAAATCAACCATTCCAGTCAATATATTATTTTACTTTTCAAAACAATCATACAAGCAAAAACAATTGAAATTGGTGACCACGTCAGCCTCACATCCAAGAGCTCCAACCCACCAAAAAGCTTAAGCTTAAGGGTAACCTAACCTGATCACAAATCTAACTATATCACTATGACCCTAATCATAGAGACTAATTCTGAAGATAAAAATCTCACATGAAAACTTAACTAAAAGACAACCCTAACCAAATCAAAACTAGCTCAAAGGAAAATGAGCCAATAATGAACTTACTGTATCTAAGATTCTAATCGGGCAATCTCGTAAAATTCACTGCCAGGAGTCCAATGGCAGACTCCGATCATCAAACTGATGAGTGAGGAGGTCAGAATCTTAGAGAGAAGGGAGAGGAAAAAAAAAGAAAACAAAAGTGAACTTATATCGAGCAGTCTTGTAGATCTCGCTGCCAAGAGTCTAATGGTGGACTCCAATCGTCAAACAGATGAGCGAGGAGGTCATAAATCTTAGAGAGAAAGGAGAAAAAAAGGAAAATGAAACTTCTAGAGAGATGGTGGTTATTTTAAAACGAAACCTGAATAACTAATTTTCAATTTATATAACTTTTTTACTTTAATAATAAAATATTCCGGTGTCATTTTAATTGTATCATTTTTATTCTAAGACTATTTTTGTCGGTTATTACAATGTCTCTTTGTATTATGAATTATATAATTTAAAATATTTTTTTTATATTTTAAATTTTGGATGTTGAATTATAAAATTCAAATTACAAATTTGTATTTTAATATTTTTGAATGTATGGAATATAGAAAGAAATTGGCTCCACCCGTTCTCAACTTGGAATCCTTGCAAGGTAAACATGTAAGTAAAAGGAAACCCAATATAAGATCGATAGCTTAGCAAGGCCTTTTTACGTTATTACAATGTTTTGATTTTTCTATTCCAAAATATTTTAGGTAGAAACTTATGTCTCAACAACACTTGATTACATGGAGAGGAGTAAAATGATTTTGAAAGAACATAATTTTCAATAATATCCTTTTTCTTAAGTTGAATTGAGAAGTTGATTTTGTAGGAACCGACTTTTTAAAACATTTTATCATTTGTCCTACAAAAGAAAAACACAAAGAAGTATTTATCTTAAAACTAACTAACTTGGATATTTCATTTCATTCATATCGTATTGTTATATTTTTCTTTTAAAAAGATGATTTCAAAATAAAAGTTCAAAAACAATAACCTGTATCATATGAGTTTTGTCTGTGTAAAATTATAAAGTAGAAGATAAATATATTTTACTTTATTTTATTATTTATTAGAACCATTTTTATAAGTTAAAAATAATTTATGTCTAAATTAAAATTTAAAATAATTTTATAATTATTTACTAAAACTTTAATAAAATAATACCGGTCAGCTGTATAAAGATAGAATGCCGACAAAGGCGGTGGCAGGGATAACTAGAAGGGGAACCCACCATTTGAACACTACTAAGATTGAATTTTTATGGCTGAATCAAAGTGTTTATGTGCTTCTGTTATTGGTCCTGTTGGAATATATGTTGTGGTTCTGTTAATGTGTTCGTTTTGGATTATCACCTTGCAGCCACATGTAATTCAGATACAAATCAAAGTATCTGAATAAGTGGCAGTATCAGGGTTCAGTAAAATAACTAAATATATTATTATTCAAATGTTGATTTTTTTAATTTATTTTAAGTCTATAATGATCTTCATCGATAAAATAATGAGCTTTGCTTGTTTGTAAGAACTTAGGATCACTAATTTATTTTTATCCCTTTCTTCGTTGAGCTTTAATGGTTGCGGTCTGTGTTAGTATAAAGTTTATTTGTTGAAGTTGTAAACCAGGACCAAGAACAGTGAATTGCAGGAAAAATGAGGGTGATGAGTATTTGAGAAGGTAATACCAACACTTAATATTTGTGAAGCTAAATCCAATGCTAAAGTTCCCTATTTCTGCTATTTTTCTTGATAGTAAAACATCATGAAAATTCCACAAAGAACTGGGGTTTTGAAGAACATTGTTGAACTACAACAAAACCAGTCACATAGTATTTCATCTGACAAAAGAAGATTATGGTTTTATTTGCTAAGCATGTGAACTTTAATTTGAAAATGATAGATTTGGATTTCTGAATGATGTGACCACTGAAAGCAATGATGCAAATGACATGACAGTCATATAACTATCAAATTAAATGACCTTTTTAAAATAATGTATATAGAAAGTTATTCGAATTTTATATTACTTCAGTATATACGTAAAATTTCATGAAAATATGAATTATAACATCATGACAGTGTCAGCATAATATCATCGTGTATACTGCATCAAAAGATAAAGGAGAATATTTTTCCAGGTACAAAATATACGATTTTTTTTTGCAATATAACATAGGTGTCTTTTATTTATACACATAACGCCTATGTTGTGCGTATTATCAAGAGCTTGCCACCAAATTACTTGGTAAAACACACTATTTTATCTATTGACTTCTTTTTATTATCCTAGTTTCAATGTACTTATTATATTAATTTTTTAAATGAAGATTGAAAATTAAGTTCGATAATTTTTTTTATATTTTATTTAAAAATTTAAATGGTTTAATTATTTGTTTTCAATGACAAATTATATTATTGAGGATCTAGATGATAATATATTAAGATTGACAATATTTTCATTTTCCTGTTACTATGTAATACTTTATAAAAAAAATAAACAAATTTTGTTTATTATTAGTATAATATCTAATAGTTTATAAAATAATATTACATATTTATAATTGACAATAATGCTATTTCTCAAGTACGTAAAAATTTGATTATAAATTTAATATATATCACTTCAAAATATTTTTTAATAATTAAATTAGTATATGTTATTTTAACGGATATATGTTAATATTTTTTCAATTAATAATGCAATGGGGCTAAAATTGTTTAGTTTTAAAAAACAAGAAAACCAAATCTTTAATCAAGATCAAAAATTTTAATTCACAGAACCATAGGACAAGAAATAAATTTAATATAAAATTAAATTAATTAATTATATTTTGTCTTTTATTGCATATCAATTTGTGAATTGATTTTTTTTTCTAAAAATATTTGCAATGAGTATAGTTATTTGTGAATCACGTTTAGGGATTGTTACTTATTTGGTATTTTTTTATTTGATAATGATTGATAATTTAGCCGTATTTCATTATTGAATAAGTGGTCACAATGGATATAGATGTAACATTTGTGATTAAAGAACCACAACATAATTTAGAGGGTTTCCAATTTGATAAAAGAAAATTTGGTATGTTGAGAAAGACGTATTAACATATAGCTCTTCAATATTTTAATCATTAACCAGATAAATAAGATAATTTACTGAGACATTAATGAATACTATTTTTAAGAATTTATCTATGTTGTGCAAACCTCTTAAAATATATCAGCAACTTTTCAAAACACGTTAAGGCTTACAAAACTAACAAACACTCGTAAAACAAAGTAGAATTTAGATTAGAAAAAAGAGTGAGTAAAACTATTAATATTTGTATTAATGAAAGGTGTAGTTATACTAAATCATGGTGGAAGTAATTAGCTCTTATATTACCTGAAGTGGATAGGAGTATGCACTCTCCAAACAATTCCAGCCGAGATTAAATAAGGAAGACTATTTTACGCACATTGATTGTAGTTGTACGATGTTGTTGATTTGGTGGTTTTGCGTTATCTCAACTCCATTCATCCTACCTGTAACACATTAAAACCAGCTTATCATTAATTCATTTTTCTTTCTCATTTTCAAGGACCTTCCACTTACAATACAACTTATATACAGGACCATTGTAGTTGGGAATGCTCCATTCTCTTTCTCTCTCTTTTTCTGCACAGATTAAACGTGTATGTATATACCATTCCTTCTGTTTCTTACATAATATCATACACCTACTTTTCTTTTATTTTACTTATTAAACACTGATATACACACACTCCTTTATACGTTTTGAATAAAACTGGGTACCTGTAGTGTCAGTAGTGAAAAAGGCCCAAACAATATATACCCAGTATATGAAGATCCACTGTGGTTTGTGGACCATAACCAAGGCCTACATTGGGAGTATACGCACGTAAAAAGGTGTTGTTATTAAGTACATCTAGCCGAAGAGAAAACATTTTCAATTTACAAAAGTGCGTTAAAATATTTAAAATATTAATTGTTCCAATCTAAGCATTACTAAGTTATTATGATGTAAAGAAAATATTAATTGTTCGCATTAGCAAAGAGTTCGAAACCTTAAATAATTTCTAAAAACACGAATGATTATACTAACAGATGAAGAATAAAGCTAAACTGTGGCAAGCGCATAACTAAAAAATAAGGTATTCAGCGAAATTTGTAGGACCCAATTAATCAATCCTATATTTTAAACGTTATTTGTCAATCTTAACGTTATTTTTCACATGGTAATTGTTGCAAACTATATGATTAAACTTAAGCATGTTAGGGTAGAGAGTATGCGGGTTTGACAATCACAGCTTCATGTTGAAATGAAAATGTAAACAGAAAAGTGAGAAGGGTTCATGGGAAGCATACATTTGCGTCCATTTTGTTTGCACTAAGCTCTAAAGGTAAATTGGCAATTAAATGTGATTTGGCAAGAACAGTTACAGATTGGCTTTGTGAGCATGAATAAGATTGCCATGAAACCAGTCCCTCCCACAGTGACACATTGGCCTTGTTTATGTTCATATCCTCATATCATTATCAATGACATAATCAACCAAAAAAATATCATTATCAATCAAACCATCCTCTCACCCACCAAAACCAAAAGCCGAAACAGTCACCCAATTCTCGTGCCACACTCCCCCATGTAAAGCTGTGAGCAACCAAATAAGGCAGGGATACATTCGTCACACCGCACAAAACATGATCTTCTCCATCCACACACACTTTTATATGCTCTTCTCAATGCCGTGCCTCTCACGTCCTTTCCATGCTTTGGATTCAATTACTTAATTTGAATTTCACACTTCGCTGTCAATATAGCTCGCAAGGTGCTTGTTAAAATGTAAAAGTCAAGTGGTTTTTATTTTTTAAACACATCAGTTGTCATGGCCATTGGTAATTCGCTTGTTGCTTCAACTATTTTCCGCTCCAAAGATTGACGGGTGGGAACTATATATCAAGAATAATGTTTGTCTGACACGTCGATGATTTTGTAGCATTATTATAACTTTAACTCCGGTGTTTTTATTAAGTTAAATTGATGGATGGATTCTTACTTTATTTTGGAAACTGTCAAGTTAAAGACCAAGTGTTGTCGCGTTAATTTCGATGTTCTAAGTGTGTCTTCGTCAAACCTTCAGCCGCGAGTCATGAATGAAAGAAGGAAAAAAAAAATAGAGATGAGCGCAATTTGTCCACCATCGTAGATATTTTCAGCAACACTTGTCACATTACACAGATCGCGAAGGAGAAAGAAAAAGCCTTTTTATCCAGCTAATCTAAAAAAAGACGCTTTAAAAGATAGAAATGCATGCATACCGTTTTGAAATTGCTGGAAACATGAATTGATTTTAAAATATCAAATATGAACAATTTTTTTATTTTGATTATTTATATTTTTTTGAATCATAGCATTCTAAAAATTGATTATGTGAAGCGTATATAGAAATAAAAATGAAAAGTAGTTCAAAAAAGTTTGAAGGGAAGACCCCGCGCGTAGTCATGTATGAAACATGGCATCCATAATTAATTGCATGCTGGGCCTTTACGTAGAAAGAGTAATCTGGTCCCTTAAAGTCTCAAAACCCTTTATGAATCTGTGGGGGTACTTACGTAATCTCCTACTTCACCCCCTTTATCGTCTCATCAACCTTATATATCTCCGACACACCAAAACGAATGCCACTCTAACACACTGTGAATGGACCATCAACCCCCACCCTGCCCCGACGACGACCTAACCACCGCCACCCCTAGGTCTGGCACGCGCCACCCAGTCTACCGCGGCGTCCGCAAGCGCCGCTGGGGAAAATGGGTCTCAGAAATTCGGGAGCCGCGCAAGAAGAACCGCATATGGTTGGGGTCTTTTCCGGTGCCAGAGATGGCGGCGCGAGCGTACGACGTCGCCGCGTACTGCCTCAAGGGTCGGAAGGCGCAGCTCAATTTTCCCGACGAGGTGGACTCCCTGCCGCTTCCCCCGTCCCGCACGGCCAGGGACATTCAGGCCGCCGCGGCCAAGGCGGCGCGCATGATGAAAGCGGTCGTCAGTGACGAGAAAAACAGCATTGCCGATGATGACGGAGACAGCGGCGGCGACGATTTTTGGGGCGAGATTGAGTTGCCGGAGCTGATGGACGGCGAGTGCTGCTGGAGTTGCCCCGGAGGATCCTCGTGGACTACCTCTGGTGACATCGCCGATTGGACGGAGGAGGAGCTTTCGCCGCAGCAACCGTCGTTCCTGGCGTGTCTATAATCTGTATCCGTATTAATGGTGTTCAGGGTTTGGTATGTTTCTAATATATAAATATATAAATATGTTACTATTAGTATTACTTATGCAACTGTTCCTGTCGTCAAATAATAATAATATTATTATCAGTAGTAATATTTTGATGGAAACTTGTGTTTTCTTACCGTTAACTCCTTCATTGCATATGGATTGGTACATAATTGGTAAAACAAGAGCTTTGGGTTTTTCTCGAATAAGTTTTAACGGGAAAGGTTGTTTTTCTTGAATAAGTTTTAACGGGAAAGTTTAAGTTGTTCAAGATTCTGGACTTTTTAATGAGTTGAGATTTCCAATAACAAAGCTCTAGGGAGAAAGAAAAAGAAAAACTCAACCAGCATTAACTAATCATGTGAATACATAAACTATGTGTTATAAAATCGGTATTAAAGCTTCTGAGTTGTTTTCAAATTTCCAATTTTTCATAGCAGAATTTCTAAGGGAAATGAGTTGTGACAAGATGGATCGGTTCATATTTGAAAATGTACTCACGAGAAGATATTAATAAATGATAACGTAACCCTGCATATAATACATTGCTCCCGACCGTACACAAGGTTGTACGTTTACGGGGTGTATTTCCTGTTATATTCTTTTACTAATTTTTAGTACACTACTTTTGATACTATTTGTTGATTATAACTATAATTATTTATCAAAACAATGTAAACTTTGGGAAATCGTGATTCTATCCAATGTCGACATCACGCGCAATGATTTATTTTAAAAGTACTCCCTAATTGTATATAATGCCAATGGTGGTTGTATATCGCAATAAACAAGTCCTGCTATAACTCACGTACTATATATATACACCTCACATCAAGCATTTATAAGAAAATTATCATTTTCTCAAATTCTTTTATGATACATTCTCTCTTTTTTTCTCTCCTTTGCATCTCTTTATTATAAATCCCATCTTATTTTATAGTTTTCTGTCTTGGTTATAAGACGCTATAAAGAAGGTGTACAAATATAATTCAATGCATACGCCAAACTAATTAATATAATTCAAGTTCTTGAGAATGTTGTTTCTATGCTGATATCAAGAACACTCTTAGGTGGTTCAGTTCGAAGTAATAATGAATATAACGCTATGGAGGAATAGAAATAAGCATTTATGATTTCAAGCTAACTAGTGGCGTTTTATAAGTTATACCAATCTGAAATGAAAATGAAATTTTAGGTCTAAATGAAATTCATACATCTCAAGGTTGTATTCACATCAACTAGTCCTTAACATTTATGATTGAAGTTCGAAACATCTCCCCTATTTTATCCATCTTTATTTTTGGGGCTATCCTTGCAGAAGATATGCATTTAGGATTTAAGCATTTGCAGAAAAAAAAATATGCAAGACAAAATGAGGACAACGACAAATATTCTGAAAATTGGAAATATATGATCCGTGCTTCTTCTTCTTTTTGATTTTTTTTGTCGGAGTAAGCATGCATGACAAAATAATATTTATGTACGTTAAAGATAGTCCAAAAGAAGCTAGAGGGAGGGTTGTGTACATCTCCCCGTAACCGATTGAACACTTTTTTACATGAATTTGAACAAATTGTTAGAACTTAGAAAACATAACATTTTAGACATGTTTGACTGCTAGATAGACATCTAGCTACGATTCAATGATGATTCTAGTATACTTGTCTTTTGATACACTTAAACATCTTACACTGCCTTATGAATATTTATAATTTTTTTTCTTTAACGACATTTTTTATAGATAAAATTATGACCAAATCACCAAATTTCAAAGAAAATAATGTATTGATAACAATATTAGAATAATAAATTGAAATATTGTCTGGGTTTGAAAAATGAAAAGTGATTATAAAAGTTAACCTATAAAAGTAATCAGGATAATGTTTAAAAAATAACATATAAAAGTGGTCAATGATTAAAAATACCCCCTATCATAAAAAATATTTATTATGTCAATGCAATTAATATTCACACAGTAAAATTTTGCATAATTACTACAACATCACAACTTTCATTAAATATAAAGAGAGTGAATTAAAGATATAATAAATTGTTATTAAATATTAATTTATCATCGGTAATAATTTTATATTTTTAAAAAAAAAATGTAAATCACTCTTAAAATTTGAATTGATTCTAATAATAGAGGTATTTCATGGTATTTCAACACTTATACCAACAAGTCATTCTCAAACTCCTTATATAAATCACGTATAAATAGACGAAGTTCTAAACCAGACTAAAGTAGTGTAAACATAGCAACCTAAGACTCCTTACACCCAAAAGTAAAAACAACAAAAAAACTAAACCAAACCAACTGCAAATATCTATCAACATATACCTTGCAACTCATCAAAACTTGCCCCACCACCTAATGCTTTTTGATAGGTTTCATGTATACCAGTGACTCAAGGCACCAGTCAAAATACGAAAAGCTTGCAAGTCTAACCTTGGAAGTCACCCATGACCAAACCTTCAATTTTGCCATTGTGAAAATCTTAATATGGTCTACCCTACCATTTTTAAATATTTTCTTATTCCTATACTTTCACAGTTTATCTACAACTGTTATCCATACACAAGCCCAAATTTGATTATCATGGTATACGTCGTCAACACTGTCTCTTATGTTTAGCAACTCTGTTTCTTGTATATCATTTTTTGTTTTGTATTTGTTTTTGAAAAAAGTGACAAAAATATATTTTTACTTGTTTTTCTTTCCATATAACTTTTTTAACAAGATAAGGACGAAAAAAATTTAAACTAATTTTTAAATCAAAGTGCATGAATTAATTTATCTATTTTTTTATTTATACGTAAGCTTATTTGAGTTTACGTAAGTTAAATTATTTTTAAAATGAGTTAAGCTCATCGAATATTCTTAATTATGATACCACGAAAACTCCATTTACCTATCTGGGTATGAAAGTAGGGGAAATCATAAGAGAATGTGTTTTTGGGAATGTGTGCTTGAAAAGATTGGGAAGAGATTAAGGCGATCGAAAGGAAAATTTATGTCAATGACAGGGAGAGTATGCCTAATTAAAGTTGTCCTTACTTCAATCCCCTTTTCTATATCCTGTGCTTTTATATGAAGAATTTCGAAGGAACTGGAAAAAAGGCAGAAAAAACTTCTTGTAGGGATTGGAATCGGAGGAGTGAAAAATAACTTAGGTGTCTTGGGATAGGATTTGTGCGTGCAGGGAGGATGGTGGCCTAGGGGTAAGAGATCTAAGATCATTTTATATTGCCTTACTAAGTAAATGGATATGGCGTCTCAAAACAAATAATAGTGGTATGTGGAAAGAAATACTGAAATCTAAATACCTTGGTTGAAATTGGTTAAAGAGTACAAATACAAACAATAAGGAATCTATCTGGTGGAGAGACTTGAAAAGGGTTTGGAAGTCAAAGGAACGTGGATGACTTTGAAGATAAGGTTATGTGAGCAATTGGGGACAGGAAGAAAATCACGTTTTGGGAACACAAGTGGGTAGAAAATATAACATTAATGCATAAATTCCATAGACTGTATTCAATTGCAATAAATTATGGTAATACTCTAACACATGCAGGCAAGTGGAATAATAGTAGGTGGGAGTGGGAGATAGGTGCAGGAGAAACTTGTTTGTGTGAGGACAAAATCAGGTTGCTCAATTGATGTTATTGTTGGAAAATAAAAAGATAGTTGAGGAAGGGGATAGTGTAGTGTTGCAAAATAGTATAGCAACAAAGGATAATCTGATGAGACGATGAGTAACCTTGGTAAGTAGCTTGTGTGGTGAGGAGAGGAGACTATAAGTTGCATATTTTTTAAGTGTAAGGTTGTGTGGAGAATATAATGTTTGTGTTTGTCTTGGTTGGGTTGTTTGTCGGTAAATCACTATGATGTTAAGGTACATTTCATGATGTTCTGTCCTTTAAATGTGAAAGGTCCGTTGTCCAAACTCTGGGGAGGTGTATGGATTGCAATTGTAGGTGAAATTTGGAAATATCGGAATAGGCGTGTTTTTAAGAATGGGAGAGTCGACTATATAGAAGTTTTTGCGGTGGCACAAAGAAAAGTATGAGCATGGATTACTAGTAAAGAAAAACATGCAGAGTTCACTTATTCTGAATGGTGCATGGAACCATTGGTTTGCATGAAATGTATTAAATATAAGTGTCTAATTTGTATTGGTTTTGTATAGTTAATTCCTTGTTTTAGGAAGAAATAAGTTGTGTTTTACAGGTTGGGAAGTAAGCAATTTGTCACTAGAGTAGAGACATGGGTTGTTTTGTACGAGGAGTAAATGTTACCTACATTAGAACAAAGAGGATTTGAGGAGGAGTAGGGTCTAAAGCTGTGGTGGTTATGATGTAGAGTCTGCAACTGGTAAGAATATTGTGATAAAGAGGTACTTGTATATTATTGAGTATATATGTGGTGTATTGATATTCATTTATGTAAAGGGGTCTTTTATAGATTTTTTGTGTGTGTGTTTTTTATGGTTCTTTAGGTTTTTTTGAATTTGATCTGTATTTTCTCTTTGGCTTATGTTAAGGATGAGTCAAATTGACAATTCTGTTTTTGGATTAAAGGGCTCTAAGTGTTTGGGTTGTTGGTCTTTTAGGGATATAACATGTTGCATTTGTTGCATATTTGTGTTAAATAGGAGTTATGAGGTCTACTTCTTTTTCTTTTTCTTAAGGGTTGAGTTATTCCTCAAGTGATTCATATTTATTTATTATTTTTTGTTAAAAAATATAAATAGTGAATAAATATAAGGTTTTGGAATTTATAACAATGAGGTGAAGTGTGGATTTGATTTTGTTTGGCAATAAAATAAATCCTTAGTGAAGAATGTTATATGTTTGGGTGGTAATTTCCAGAATTTTAGGTTTATATCGTAATGGAGAGGAATTTTTGTTTGAGGGAAGTGTAATATAATTGGTAAAAGATAAAAAGTGTGGCGAGTGTGCATGATAAGATTAAGTCAATGAAGTGCCAAGAAGCGTACAAAAGAAATAAAAGTTTTTTGTCCACTAACCCTACCATGTATGCATAGGTCAGGAATCCTTTCACTTTCTTTATTATTTCTTGCCCTTCTCATTAAATACGTCATTAAAATCGAGAATAATGTATATTACACAGAGAGAAAATCTGTAATTTATTTTATTTTTAAATTTTCAAATGCTATAAAACTTATAGTATAATTACTATTATTTAGTGAATATATTACTGTTTTTTCATACATTATGTTTTTTTTTTCAGGCATAACGTGCTAGTAATAATTATAATTACGTTATCTATTATAGTCTCACTAAATTTAATAATTTTTTATATCCATAAAGAATAAAAGAATTTGAAAGTAAATTATAGTAATTACTCCGAAAATTTTAGGACATTACATAAACACTATTGGTCAGTGAATAATTCTGAAAATTCGGGAAATTGTACTAAATATTTATTTTTTAATTGTTTAAAAAATTTAGTGACACCTGCCTTATTGCATTGACATCCTTTTAAGTTTTTGAAAAATATTGCAACATATACTAAGGAGATTTTTAAGTATTAAAAAAGCTAGGAATAATAATGTAATTTTACGGGATCTTGGAATAATTATTGTTTTTTAATTTAAATTTAAACATGTTTTTAATCCTTAACATGTTTGTTTATTATGTTATATTTTGATTATTGTAATTTTTACACTTATAGATAATTTTATGTCTAATCTTTCAACGCCCATTGTTTTCAAAAACATGTTTATTATGTTATATTTTGATTATTGTAATTTTTACACTTATAGTTAATTTTATGTGTAATCTTTCGACGCCCATTGTTTTGAAAAACATGATTTCAATACTTTTGAAGAAAGAATAAAAAATACATGTTTTATATTACTGAATAGGTTTTATACTATTATAAAATCATTAAGACTATTTTTTCTCACTTTTCCATATTTAATTTTTTTATTCGGATAAAATATTTCAATCATCATTAAATATAAATTTATTGTTGTATTCCTATATGCATCCATAGCATTTTATTACTATAGACTTGAATTAAAAAATTGTCAATTAATTTCTTTCAAATTTCTCTATCCAAACAACTCATAAAATATTTTGATTTTTTTTTATTAAAAATTGCCTTATGAAATTTTTTCGCCCAGTGTAGGTAATAATAATATTAACTTATTTTCATAAAAAAAAATTCATTTGGATTAAATATATATCTAGTTATGTAGTTTATTTTGTCCTTGTAACTTAAAAAAAATATTTTAATTATTATGGTCACTCACTGTTACATAAATAGTGACGACAATATAATCGAATATCATGTAAATAAATTTCTATTGTGTGTAGAATTATACAGCTGATGAGATAAGGATGATGACATATTATTTTTATAACAAAGAGTAGAAATAAATATTAAAAAGAAAGTTTTTAAAATTGCAAAAAGTAATGTAGAGAAACCAAAATTATATTTAACCTTTTAATTATTTTAAATGTTGTGTTAGTCAAAATATTTTCTAAACGTGTTACTATCACTTCTTTAGTTCTTAAAACAAAACAAACTTACACACAAAACTACCAAAAGAAACGTACATGACTTATTGTCTGAGTTTTGACCTGTCAGTTAGCATAAAACTGGGAGCTAACGATAAGAAGTAAGAACAGCAATGGATGATGACATGACAAAGACACAGTAACTATGGTGGCTCATTTCAGCACCACAAAATTCTAAACCAAAGTCAAACTTATAGTACATGGAAATGTAACTATGTAACCAACAAAGTGCTATCATTGTTTTTCACTGCCTTAAAAGCATGCACGTGATTGTGTTACTTGCACAAATACTACCTAGTTATTCTTTTGATGAGCTCTGGTTCTTTATATATGTCATCATTCACTCATCCTGATTTCAAAAACCTTGTATTCCTCCTTAAAAATAGTGTGAAAGATAAAACAAATCTTCTGAAAACTAATGGAGCTGACTCATAATTTTAGGAAACTCCTTCAATAATAAAGCCAACAAAATAGCAAGCAATACAGTGAAGAAAATGGCATCTGGTAAAGTGTTTTTGCTGTGGTAATTCTAATAGCCCATAGTAATCACGTTACGATGGTGATAACATGGTATGTAATTGTGATTGATAACTGTACGAAAGAGATTGACAATAATATACTTATAGTTGGTGGCTATTACAGACATATGCCATAGTGGTGTCTATAACAATCTCTTAATGATCATTATTGTAGACTTGTATAGTTATAGGATCATTATCTGAACTTATTTGATAACAAAATACTAAAATTTAGACTATTTGATACTAAAAAAGTTAAAGATATGTTGAAATTCAATTAAAATTAGTTTTTTTATTTAACAAAATTAATATTTGAAAACCAACCCAATACTGAAGTCTAAGCAATAATCTTGTGAATAAGTAGCAATACTGAAGTCTTAACAAAATTAAGTTGCTGCAAGGGGTGAAGATGGATGTGGGAGGGGTGGATAGCTGGATCTGGAAGGCTGAGGGGTCTCAAAGTTTTACTGTTAACTCAGCTTATAGCAAGGTAAGGAGGGTTAGTGATGGGGAGTCCTCTCCGACCTACTGTAGGTTGTGGAGGTGTAAAGCCTTGCCTTCTGCGGTATTCTTGGCCTGGAGAGTTTTGGAAAATAGGATTGCAACTAGGGTTAATTTGGTAAGGCGCGGGATGGTGGTTGAAAATCCTGTATGTTGCTTGTGTGGGAAGGTCGATGAGTCGTCGAGTCACTTGTTCGCCGTTTGTGACTTTGCTTGGAGGGTATGGTGCCTTTGCTTTGAGTGGCTTAGAGTGTCGTTCGTAATCCATTCGAATCCAATGCAAAATTTTATTCAATTCAGGTTGAGTCAGGCATCTGTTTCGGTTAATGATGTTTGGGGGGCAATTTGGGTTGGAATTGTGAGTGAAATTTGGAAGCATAGGAACTCGGTCGTCTTTAATGGAGGAGTGGCAGATGCATTAGAAGTTTTTGCCTCAGCACAAGTAAAGGTGTGGTCTTGGATTGCTGCAAAGTCCCGCGAAGTTTATTTTTCCTATCCCTGTTGGGTTCTGGATCCTTTGGCCTGTATACAGCTGATTCGGTAAAGCTAGTTAGCGCTTGGTTTGGTTGGTCTTTTGACCGACGGTTTTGGGTATCGAGTTAGGAGTTAAATTGTATGTGTGTTTGTAAAAGGGTTGAACCACCCCTAAAGTGGTTCTCATTTATTGATTTTTTATTGCTGATAAAAAAAAAGTAGCTAAATTTTATGAAAGAAGGAATAACTAATTTTCTCTGTCAAATTGTAGCATATAATTATAATGTGACGAGTACTTGCTTAAAAAGCAACATAATGAGTACTTTGGTAATGCCTTTAGGCATCATTGAAAGAAACATAACATAAAAAAAAATAGTCATATAAAACAAGTCAATATTACAATTTTGTTGTTCTAACTTAATTATTGATTTTGAGTTTAAGTTTATATATATATATATATATATATATATACGATTATCTTCCAAGAAATTAATATGCGAGTGATAAAATTCAAAATTACAATTGCGTTAATAATATTCTTAATTATCAATTTTTAAATTTTAATAATAATGTGTCCCAAATATTCGGGATGTTTCCAGTTTGATTTAGTTGAAATTTTATATAAAAATTGAACAACTAAAATAATACCACGTATATAAGTCGATGATAGAGTATCAAATTTAAACAAATCAATATATATAGCTTTTTGTTGTTTATTTGGGATCAAATTTATTTTTTAAAAATTAATAAAACAGATTGATATACTGAAAATTTTCACAACCGCTTAATTTTCATAGTTTTTGAAATGATACTTACTAAAGGTGTGTTGCTTAAGCTCTGGGAATAATAATGTTTTATGTATAGAGACTATATATAGCGGGAGATTTGATATAAATACATTAAAAACGTGGTTTATTTCAATTTAATTTTAACAAAATAATAGATAATAATCAAACCATTTCTTTTTGCTTTTTTAAACTAATACAATAATTTAAAATAATTTTGTTCAATTTTACACATTCTTTCAATTACAGTAATTGACATATTCATAATTATTATTATTTTTATTAACAATAATATAACATAATTCTAAACCCTAGTCAAAGTCCCAATAGTGGAAGTGTGAAGATGCACGTGATTGTCCCTCTACTTGCGAGGGGTTATTAATTGGGCAATGGTCCCTTATTATACGTCATGGTTCACTCATCATGACTTCAAAACTGCAGGGACTATATTCACTACACAAAACGTTGATTTTTGTTTCCTGTCGCTGTTTACAAAAATGTACGTGATTTGTATACCTTTCAAAAATTTAAGATTTAGATTTTCACTTTATATGATATTAGATTATTTAAAGTTTATTATAACAAAAATTTGATATATATAACTAGTATTTTGACAGTTTAGGGACTAGTTCTTGATTTTTTGAGCTTTTGTTGTAATCTGGTGATGAATATTATTTACTGGTGTTCTATATTTTTATATTTTTTGGTGACCAGATGGTCTTTAAGTTTGTTTACATCTAACTAATTATTTTGTATAAGTATTGGAGAATCTTTTAAATACTTTAAATCTATTTATTTATTTATTGTTGAAAAAAAATTATTGACAGTTAATCTAATAAGATTTTTTTTAAAACATACTCTTATTGTCCCAAGAGGCGAAAACATATGTGGAGCCAAAAGAAGCTTAGAGTGGATAGTTCTAGAAGTGAAGTGTTAGGATGCTGATTTTGGCCCCCACAAAATTTCAAACCTGAGTCAAACTTGTGAGAGTGCACATGATTGTTACTTCTACATTGCTACCCTCTAATTGCTCTTTTGTAGGACCCTTCTTCCTTCTATACGTCATTCTTCACTTATAATGACTTCAAAAATATTCTACTTTTTTTTTTAGTTTGGCAACTAAAAAATGTTGTAGTTAGTCCTTAAGATTGTGGAAATAGATCGTTGAAAATATCATGCGGATTGGATATTATTCTCTGAATATAAAAACATAGGAGCTGGTTTTTTCTATTATAAATATGATTTTTTGAGTAAATAAACAATAAAAAGTTTATGAATATGTCTATAACTAATTTATTACTTGTTTCATATAAACATCATTTCCATGTAAATATAATTTTTCTATATTTTTTTCAACAAATTTTGGTGGTTTATTCTTCTGTTTTAAAAATAAATATATTAATAAGGAAATCGTAATGGATAAAATAAGATAGGATAATCAAAATCGTCCATTTTTTTCTTTTCTTTAACATGGAGATGATTATAATGATATAGTTTGATCAAGAGGTGTTGGTGTTGTATGACCGAAGCTTTTGAAGTTTCATCAACTCATTTTTTGAAGTTGGTCTAACTCGGAGTTGTGTTGGAACGTATTATTAATTTGCATTTATGTTGAATTTATATTAAATTGATTTATATAAAGTACACTCTTTAAAAAATATACTATACTAATTAAGATTGCATCCACAAATTATGTGTTATTTTTTTTATAAAAAATGTTTTTTTTCTAGTACCCATAATTACAACAATGATAATATATATATATATATATATATATATATATATATATATATATATGACTCGAAATGCAATGTAATATAAGATACACTTAAATAACAAAATTTACATCATCAAATGATTTCAAATCTAAACTCTTTAAATTTACAATTAAAGTTACGTATATACAAATTATAACTTAAACTTTCATCTATAATTACTAAAATTAAAACAACCAATTTATATTTTTGTGTGTGCACTCCTACATTTTAAACTTTAATAAAAGGTATGTGAGTATAAAATTAACTTTCCTTACCTTTTAATTTAGTTTCTTGTATATCAAGAAAATTATAGTTTCAAGAGATACATTCAATAAGAGAGGTCTTCCCAAATTACCAAAGACACACCTCTTTTTCCTAAGTCCACCATTTAGTCTATTTATTTTCCTTTCAATACTTAACTACTCTTGTTCCAAACCATTTAACAGCTCAAAACCCAAACTCTCCTTACTAACTACACCACCTACTCAAATGCATACATTATACAAAACATATAATCACATAAGTTAAGATTCGCCATAATTAAAATGTAATTATAACTTTTTTTTACAGAACTATAGTAACACACAAAAATTTGTTACAAATTATACGTTCTATTTTGTTATATAATTTATTAATTTCTATTTATATACATTTTAACAAACGAATTAGAAAATAAAACCTTTTTCGATTGTCACATGAATTTGTTAACTATGCCACGCCCTGTAATTATGGTGATTGATTATGTTTCCATTTATACGTGTTATTATGTTGATTGAGATTTTCGTTTTGTGGACACATTCCGAACTGGACCTGGATCTACATGGGTATGACGGTTTCTTACTGTATCTTTATATGTTTTTTTCTTATTTTCATAAATTTTATATTTTAAAAAATGTTCTTATGTAATATTTCAGTTCAATAATTAGTTTCAAATTACATAATTTCTAAGTATTTTTTCAGATCCATTAGTTTTTAGATTATACAATCTATAAATCTTTCTAACTTCTGCATTATTTAATTTATAAACATATTTTTAAATACGTGTCCGGATTACATAACCCAGAAGGTATTATCAAATACAGATTTCTGGATTATATAATGAGACTATTTTGGATTATATAATCTGAAATATGGGAGTGGAGGAAGAAGGATAAAATATATTTTCATGTTTTGCAAGAAGTTTCAGAAAAGAAAAACATATAGAGGTGCAGGAAGAAATAGTCGTTGGGTATTCATTAGTCATACGGTCCATCACAAGGAAATGCCCAAAAGCCAGGTTTGGAGATTTCGTTTAATATTACTGTTTAGGATTGGGCTGGTTTTGATTTATAACTTTTGTTTTGGGTTTTTTACGTTCACACCGTCATTCATAAATACATTCTTTTATGACTGAAATTTCGTGCTTACAAACAAACAAAAACTTCAAATAAAAAAGATAAAAAAATTTATTTATTTTAGATTTTTATTTAAGTAGAAAATAAATTATTTTAGGATTTTAAGCAACTTAAATTTTAAATAAAATATTATATTTAAAAATTTTAATTATTTCAGATTTTTATTTAAATAGTAGTTTAAATACGGATTACCTGATCCGAACCTAACACTCAATTTAAAAATAAGTATCCCTCAAATACGTTACGATGTTGCTAAAGATCAACCTTACCTCCACCACCACGTTCAGCCAGCAAAAGCCAACACGCTGCCATGGACCTTCTACGTTTGAAATAAAACTCGTAAGAATAATTTTGGAATTCAAAAAACAATGGGTGTGGAGGTTCGAATTGATGCGGTGCAAGAAGAAAAAACCATGTATTGGTAACGTTTGGTTTTTGGACTTTTAGTAGTGCAGCAAATGAAAAATGAAAATTTTTAAGCGTGTTCAAAACTTGAAAAATCTCACTTTCCCTCTCCAAATAGAAACACTCAAAACCTCTCACAAAGTGTTGTGGCAATGGAGTGGAACCCTCAGACACTGCAATTTCTATCGGAATGCTTCCTCCAAACGCTTGCTCCGGCACCCGAGCCCCGCCGCCGCGCCGAAACGTCCCTCGCCGACGCCGCCGACCGCCCCAACTACGGCCTCGTGGTCCTCCGCCTGGTCGCAGAGCCCTCCGTGGACGACCAGATCAGGCAAGCTGCCGCCGTGAACTTCAAGAACCACCTCCGCACGCGATGGTCCTCCGAGGCTCCCATAGACCCATCGGAGAAGGAGCACATAAAGTCCCTGATCGTTCCACTCATGCTCTCCGCTACCGCTACCCGTAAGATTCAGAGTCAGCTCAGCGAAGCCCTCGCCGTTATCGGTAAGCACGATTTCCCCAAGGCGTGGCCTGCGCTTCTTCCCGAACTCGTTTCCAATCTAAAAAACGCGTCACAGGAGTCCGATTATGCTTCCGTTAACGGCATTCTCGGCACCGCCGATTCCATTTTTAACAAATTCCGTTTCGTTTATAAAACCAATGATCTTCTCCTCGATTTGAAGTATTGCCTCGATAATTTTGCTGCGCCTTTGCTTGAGGTTTTCCTCAAAACGGCGTCGTTGATCGACGCCAGTGTCAATTCCGGCGCGAACCTGCGCCCGCTCTTCGAGTCACAGAGTCTGTGCTGTAGCATTTTTTACTCGTTGAATTTTCAGGAGCTCCCTGAGTTCTTTGAGGATCACATGAAGGAGTGGATGGGTGAGTTTCGGAAATATCTCACCACCACTTATCCTGCTCTCGAGGGAAGTGGTGGCGATGGTCTTGCTGTTGTCGATGAGCTTAGGGCCAAGGTCTGTGAGAATATTAATCTGTACATGGAAAAGAATGAAGAGGAATTTCAGGGTTATTTGAATGATTTTGCTCTTGCTGTGTGGACTTTGCTGGGGAATGTGTCTCAGTCTTCTAACCGGGATCAGCTGGCCATTACCGCGATCAAGTTTTTGACCACGGTCAGTACTAGTGTTCACCATAACTTGTTTGCGAGTGAAGGGGTTGTGCCCCAGATATGTCAGGGAATTGTGATTCCCAATGTGAAGTTGAGGGAAGACGATGAGGAGCTTTTTGAGATGAATTATATAGAGTTTATTAGAAGGGATATGGAAGGTAGTGATCTTGATACTAGGAGGAGGATTGCCTGTGAGCTTCTCAAGGGAATTGCTGCGCATTATGGGGATGTTGTAAGGAACATTGTCTCTTCGCAGATACAGAGTTTGTTGAGTTCATTTGCTGCCAATCCTGTGATTAATTGGAAGGACAAGGATTGTGCCATACACTTGGTTGTTTCTCTCGCTATCAAGAAGGCTGGAACTAGTTACGTCTCCACTGAGCTTGTTGACGTTCAGAGCTTTTTTGAATCCGTCATTGTCCCTGAGCTGCAGAGTCCCGATGTGAATGGGCATCCCATGCTTAAGGCAGGTGCACTCAAGTTTTTTACTATGTTCCGGAGTCAAATATCGAAGTCCGTGGCATTGAAGTTTTTCCCAGATTTGGTTCGGTTCCTTGCTTCGGAATCAAATGTTGTACATTCTTACGCTGCAAGTTGTATTGAGAAATTGTTGTTGATAAAGGATGAGGTGAGTGGGCCACGCTATACTTCAGCAGACATCAATCCGATCTTCCCGGTGCTGATGAACAATCTTTTCAGCGCCTTAAAGCACCAAGAGTCTGAGGAGAATCAATATGTGATGAAATGCATTATGAGGGTTCTTGGGGTTGCTGATCTTTCTGCAGATGTTGCTCGAGTTTGCATTGAGGGGTTGACCTTTATTCTTGGCGAAGTTTGCCGAAATCCTAAAAATCCCGTTTTCAACCATTATCTCTTTGAGTCTGTCGCTATTCTTGTGAAGCGGGGCTGTGAGAAGGGTTTGTCTGTATCTGTTTTTGAGGCAAGCCTTTTCCCTAAGCTGGAAATAATTTTGACCAATGATGTAACCGAGTTTTTTCCATACACATTTCAGTTGCTTGCTCAGCTTGTTGAGCTAAACAAGTCACCCATTCCGCCCATTTATTTGCATATATTTGTGATTCTTTTGTCGCCTGATTCTTGGAAAAGAGCGGCAAATGTCCCTGCACTTGTGCGTCTACTCCAGGCCTTCCTTCAAAAGGCACCGAATGAGATCAACCAAGGGGATAGACTGACCAAGGTGCTTGGCATATTTGACACACTTATACAATCTTCTAGCACATCTGATCAAGGATTTTATGTACTCAACACCGTCATTGAGAGTCTTGACTACGGTGTTATTAAACCTTATATTTCTCATATCTGGGCTGCTCTTTTCAGGGAGCTCCAAAGAAGACGAACAGTAAAACTCATAAAGTCTCTTCTGATATTTATTTCACTTTTTCTGATTAAACACGGGTGTTCAAACCTTGTTGATACTATGAACGGTGTGCAGCCAGATATTTTTAATGTGATTTTGAATCAATTTTGGATACCTAATCTTAAGCTGATTACGGGAGCCATCGAGCTTAAGTTGGCTGCTGTTGCCTCAACCAGACTCATCTGTGAAACTCCAATTCTTTTGGATCCTGCTTCTGCTGAATCCTGGGGTAAGATGGTGGACAGCATTGTCACTCTTCTTTCACGGCCAGAACAGGAAAGGGCTGACGAGGAACCTGACGTGCCAGATATTTCAGAAAATGTTGGTTACACTGCTGCATTTGTTCTTCTTTACAATGCTGGGAGGAAAGAAGAAGATCCACTAAAAGATATAAGAGATCCGAAAGAATTTTTTGTTGCTTCGTTGTCTCGGCTGTCGACACTTTCTCCTGGAAGATACCCGAAGGTTATCAATGAAATGGTAGATCCGGAAAATCAAGCTGCATTACTCCAGCTCTGCAATAGCTTAAATCTCACAATTGTTTAAGTACTTGACACACCATCTTGCTTGCTTGGTTTGCTCTCGATGAGGTTTCCTTTCGGTTAGAATTTGAAATATTGAAAGCCAATGACATATTGAAGTTTGCAAATATTTGTGTGACTATGTATGAAAGTGGTATACTTTTGCTATGGTTTCTTTATTTTGGGTGGAGTTTTGGTAGTCAGCTACTGTTGTAAGAATGCATGTGTTTTTTGCTGAATGGTGCGGGGAGCAATTTTTTCCGTTGCAAATTGCCCTTTCATTGTTCTAACTTGCTAGGCGTTGAAATTTGTTTCAACGGGACATGTATTTTGGGTGGAGTTTTGGTAGTCAGCTACTGTTGTAAGAATGCATGTGTTTTTTGCTGACTGGTGCGGGGAGCAATTTTTTCCGTTGCAAATTGCCCTTTCATTGTTCTAACTGGCTAGGCGTTGAAATTTGTTTCAACGGGACATGTATATGCTTTGTGTGTGTTGTCAGAGGTGAAACATATTTTTAAGTTTTAATTTACTTTCATGCTACATGAATGGTGGCTGGTATTGTCTGTATCTTGTAAGCGAGCCGCACCATTCACTAAATTTTCAGTCCTATTCATTTTGGACGTCAAGTTTCGTATTTTTCTGGCGACGTTTATGGGTTATACCAAGTTATCAATGCATTCATTCGGCCCATGATGGTCAAAAAATGTGGCTTCCTTGTACAGTTCCAGCCTGAATTCATGAGTTCTAAAGAGTGTTTCTAAGTGCAATGCAATGTTGTTAAACTTGTAGCTCGAAAGAGGATAGGGTATGAAAACTTGTAATCTGAGGATCATAACTCAACTTGAAAGACTTGCTATTCGAATTTTTACAACATAATTAAAATAATTATAAATAGATTTATAATTCATAAAATGGTCCAATTACATAAAATAATTAAATATAGATTATAATTCATAAAATTGTCTAAATACATAGCATAATTAAAAAAAGTAAATTCAAGATAATGTTTAATACAGATAAACTATTTAGTTGTCATGAGAAATGGAGTAGTGGCGGAGGCAGTGCAAGCGTGATGGTGCGAGCAGTGGCGTGAGTGGCAGTGCAATCGGAGACATGAGTGGTGGTGAAAACAGAGTTGCGAGTTGCATAGGGGTGCTGAAATTTGGATGTTCAAATTAGGAAATTAGGGTTTCTGATTTTATTTAAATTGGCGACAGCTTCTTCCTGCACCTTCTCCCACCCTCATACTAAAAGTACATTTACTAATATACCCCTCAGTAAAAATATTAAAAAATTAAAAATAATAGTTTAATATACTTTTAACCTACCTAATCTTTACTTTCACTTGTGCGTTTTCTCTCTGCAGCGGCGCCGCTCCACACCTCCATTCTCAGATTTTTTCTCTTCATCTCTCCACACCTCCATTGGAAGATTTTTTCTCTTCATCTCTCTTCATCTCTCTAAACTCCACATTCTCTAGCACTCACACATCCAAAGTGTCCTCTTCACAGGTTAGTAAGTTGAATTTTCCAGATTTTTCATTGCTTTTGAACCTGTTGCTGCTGTGTAATCCGTTTGTAGTGTAATCCGGTACGCTAGGCACCGAATTATGTAATCCGGTACGCTAGGCACCGGATTATGTAATCCGGTATAGTTGTTTATGTAAAGTAATATCGGATTACATAATCCGGTATAGGTTATTTTAGTAATCCGGTACTGTGTGCATTTTTCATAATAGGCACCGGATTATGTAATAATCCGGTATAGTTGTGAATGGAAAGTAATACCGGATTACTTAATCCGGTTTAGTTTATTTTAGTAATTCCGAATTAGGTAATCCGGTTTAGGTGTTTTAGTAATTCTGGATTACCTAATCCGGTTTAGGTTTAATTGTGTGTGTTTCGGATTATGTAATTCGGTTTAGGTTTACATTGTGTGTGTTTCGGATTATGTAATCCGGTAATATTCTTACAAAGTTTGCATTTTTGTGTTTTTGTTATATATTTAGTTTACAACCCACTTGTTAAAAACTATTTTTAAATTTTATATTATGTACACAAATTCATGATTATATTATTTATTATTTGTAAATAATTGAAATTTAAATTGTGTTGTGGATAGATATGGCTAAAACTAGAGGTGGTGGATCTCAAGATCATGATCGCAGAAGACCGACGACATCCGTCCGTAGAAGAGACCGAGGTGGTGTCGAGGAAAGGATTGATGATGATGTTCATATTGATAATGACAATGAACAAGAATTACAGAATGATGACCAAGTAGAGCACGGAGAAGGGTTTCCTGGAGGACCTTCTGATATGTCTTTACTGGTCAATTTTGCTGACCATGTTGTTGTTAAGCTTTGGGAGGGTGAGGTAAGAACGAAAAAACCTTCAATTAAATTATCTTTATTAATTATTGTTTAAATTTATTTAATTATATTTAATATATACAACATTTATATTAGGATCGGGGAGAACTTAAATTGGTATCTCACGGTAGGAAATTACGTAAATTTGGGATGCCTCATGCTAATATTGAGCTACTTGTACAAAATTCCGGATTGTTTAGTTTGTGCAATATAAGTTATGAAGTGGGTGACAAGGGATTGATTTCAGCCTTTGTCGAAAGGTGGCATCGGGAGACAAACTCCTTCCACCTTCCCGTAGGTGAGATGACCATCACACTTGATGATGTGTCATCTCTTTTACACCTCCCCATTTTGGGTCAATTCCCAACATATGTGCCCTTAGAGTACAACGGAGCTGCAACAATTTTAGCTGAGTTACTAGGGGTGGATGAGACTCGGGGGAAGGCTGAGATGAGGCAGTGTCGAGGCGTCCACGTACGATTGAGTTGGCTTCGAGATATATATGAGGAATGTTGCGCTCAAGAGGCTTGGGAGTGTGCTGCCAGGGCTTACTTGTTGCATCTGCTTGGATGCACTATTTTTGCAGATAAAAGTGCCACCTCTGTATCTATATCGTACTTATTGTTATTCAACAATCTACATATGTGTCATGGATATGCATGGGGAGCAGCAACACTTACATATCTATATGAGCAGTTGGGGGATGCATCTTATTTTAACACAAAGCAGTTGGCCAGTTATGCGACACTGATTCAGGTATGAAACCATACAAATAATTAACAATCACATGTTACATTCCATAATGTTTTGTATTAAATATTTTATAATTAATATGATTGAATTACGTAGGCATGGATTTATGAGCACTTCTCGGGCATGGGAAGAAGGGATATTAATCCCTCATATGACGATGTACACCCGCGGGCAGCACGGTATATTGTTGCCCATCAGATTTGCGCAGTTGGTGATGTGCGGGCGCAGTTGGATGGGGTCACACACGATGACATCATCTGGACTCCGTATGAGGACCATAGATTGAGCAGACCATTTGAGACCATCTATTTATTCTCAGGTCACTTGCGATTGGGCAGCTTATCACATAAACATATGCCCGAGCGTGTTTTGCGCCAATTTGGGTACGAGCAGAGCATTCCATCATCACCGATGGCGGCTGAGGCTCCTAGTGCACATGTCATTGATCAAAGGTGGTTGCAGTTTGATCACCACGTGGTGACAGGTTTGAGAGTTGCTTCTAGTCCATCTGCATGTGTTCCTGAGTACATGTCTTGGTTTAGGACGGTATCACACCCATACATTCGCAGAGGTGAACTTGGAGATCGACCCAGTGTTGTACCACGTCGTCGCCTTCGTAGTCCAAATGTTGAGCATGCAGGTCATCCACTAGTAAGGACCTCTTGATATCTTCTACTCGTTGATGACCACCTAACAATGTTGCGTATTCTTCACGCCACTGAGATATTTCTTTGAATAAATCCATTCTGATGAGTGGCCATGACTCTTCACCCATCCCCAACAATGAGGCAATAGCACGAAACCCACAATGTCCATCAGCTTTAACATCTATTATATCCAAAATATAAGGGTGACATTTCGGATGAAATTAATCAAGCATGGGAATTGCATTGGTGTTGGTCATCACCTTAACCTTTCCCTTACAAGTCTTCAAAGATGATGAACTATCATTTACAAAATGGATGCGATCTACATGCTCAAAATATGAAGGGGTGCGTTTTGTAGACCTCTGAAATTTATTTCCTTGACTCTTTTGAGATCCTTTTGTCTTAACTACATTAAGTGGTGCGCATAATGTTGTCATGTCCGGATAGGCAATTTCACGCAACTTGTTTTTGATTGTCACTTTGCCACAAATATCAACCTCGTTGAACCGGGATAGAATCACATCCCATTCATGTTGAATTGACAACCGAGATGATGAATCACATTCAGATAAACCTGAAAAACTCAGTCTCGTCCACATAACATGAACTTCATTAAGAGGAATCACACCCATAGCATACCTGGCTAACTGACAAGCACATGGTAATCCGTGAGTCTGTCTGAGTACACATCCACATCGTTCACTATCAAACCCCACATCATTGACCCGATCAAACTCTTCAGCAATGAGAATTAAAGCATGTTTAGATATAGAGCCAACCAACATTTTATACAATTGCACATTGAATGTGTGTCCTATCACATGTAGACTCATTTGAAATGATGCCTTAATCTCGTTATGTTGAAGTATAATAACATGTTTGATAGCATCCCAACACGAGCACAGGTCTCCCATGCTATTTTGTAATATTCGTTTCAAAGACCAATGAGCTGATTCAACCCTGTATAGTATAAAACATAATAAAACAATTACACATTATACACGTTCTAAACAAAGTAAAAGTATTCATATACCTGTTTGATGTTGTATTTCCCAAATGCATTAACAAATTTGTCCAACACTTGACAAACTTTTCTTTGTGCGGAATAATCCAAGTGTTCTTCACATATTCAAAAAGTAATGGCCACGGTGAACAAATAGTTTCAAAATTTTTCACAAACTCATCAAATTTACCAATCTCTGTACAGTCAATGATAGTCTTCCATGAATCCATCACAACTTCCCAAGCCTCGACAGAATCTACCAACATTTTACACTTTGATTTAACATTCTTATTGATGTGAAACCGACAAAGAAGATTTCTTGTTTTAGGAAACACAATATTGATGGTATTCATCAAAGCAAGATCTCTATCACAAACAATGACTTCAGGCCCCACATGCGATGTCAAAAGTGACCCTCTAAATTTTTGTAATGCCCATATGAAGTTCTTTTCTTTCTCGCTAGATAAGAATGCAAAACCAGCAGAAAAGGACAAACTTGTACAAGTTACACCAACAATCTCAAGCAAAGGCAGTCGATATTTGTTTGTTTTGTAAGTTGTATCCATTAAGAATACAATGTTAAATGCATTCAAGAGTTTCACAGCATCAGGATGAGTCCAAAAAATATCACTAACAATATTTGAAGACTCATGACACGTACTCCAGTGAAGATAGTTGTCACGGTCTAACAACATCATTAACTGTTGTAATTCAGTTCTTGGTCCTCTAACTGATCTCTTGTACGAGTATCTTGCATTGTATATTTGCTTTATTGTTGTCATATTATCCTCATTATTCTCCTTCAAAGTACGTAGAATGTTACCTGGCTTAACCATGCTTTTAGTCATATCAACAAGCATTGAATGTTCATTCGTTTTTAATCTGCCTGCATATGGATGACCAACTAAGGTATCATACAAATCATGATTATGAGTACCACATATTACCTTAAGTACCCAACCTTGACCCTTTCCAACAGGTTTACCTCGCAATTTAAAGGGACATTCACATTTTCGAGTACCAGTTACACTAACCTCCAAACCATCTTTATACTTTTTGTAACTACCCCCCTTTCACAGCCTAACAAGACATATGTCTTTCTCCCTTGCTTACCATTTGCTATGTCAGACCTAATAATGACAATAACAAAACCAAGTCCATAACCAACCCTACGGACCCATTCAAGTAAGTCTTCTCGCGAAGGAAACACCTACACAAAGTTATTCTAACAATATTACAAAATCACTTCTTCAAATTATAATGCAATAAACATAAATGAAATGAAATTTTATTCACCTCATCTGTTGTAAAATGGATACCATAGTCCCCTTCAAACAATCCATGTTGATGCACACAATTCATTAATTCTTCCATACTTACACCTTCATTCATAAAACATAAATTTTAATTTTATTATAATTTGCATAAATTCCCATATGCAAAACAAAAATAGTAATTGACAACGTGACTTCCGGATTGTATAATCCATAAGTCAAATTTTAACAACATAATGAATTCCAGATTACGTAATCCATAAGTCATTTCAGGTGACTTCCGGATTGTGTAATCCATAAGTCAAAATTTTCACAGCAAAATGACTACCGGATTGTATAATTCGTAAGTCATGTTTGAGTACCGGACTACGTAAGTCATGTTCTAAAATCACTTCCAGATTGTGTAATCCATAGTTCATTTGGTACCGGATTACACAATCCGGAAATATGAATTTGGCAGGTTCTGGATCCGGTATGCACAAAAGTTATCTAATCCAGAACGCTTTACTTAAGCACCGGATTATGTGATCCGTGGATCCACCGGATTAACTAATGCGAAAATATTTATTTAAGGCAGAAGAATGAGAATGAGAATGTACCTCACCGGTGCCAATGCCAACACCACCTACCATCGCTGCTACCTACCACCGTGCACCACCTACCACCGCTGCTACCTATCACTGTGCACCACCTCAACCACCTTCTCAAGCACCACCTCCAACACCACTTCAAGCACCACCTCCAGATGCACCCCACCACACGAAGTAACTTCCTTTCTCATTTTTATCTTTTTACTGAAGGATAATTTTGGTATTTTTAAATTTTATGGAGGTGCCCGAAGAAATCATGGAGGTGCAGGAAGAAGCTGTCTAAATTGGGTTTTCAGCTTTTTTATTGGGTTGAGTCATGGATCGGAGAGGCCCAAAGATCCTCTGATCCGATCCATGAATTGCTGGATTGCTCTGATCTAGACAGATTCCGATCCACTCTATGATCCGACTTTTTTTTCTTCCCAAAAGATTGTGATCTTTACGACACTGGTGCAATGTGAGTTGTTGGTAGTTTAGTATATAATTATTTGGTTCTCTCTTTTATTATTTTGAACCGCAAGTAAATTGTAATGTTTTGACCAATTTTGTTTAAAGCTGCATTGTTCTGATTTGAATTCCGGAGGCATTGTTCACAAGAACTCAATTCTTAACCCTAGTCTCTCTTGCATTCATTGCAAAATAATGAAAACGAGAATTTTCATTCCAGGGATAACTATGTGAGTTCTTAATTTAAATTTTGTGGACTTGTCATTTCATTTCTAAGATTTTATTTTACAATTTTTACTTCAATGTATGTATTATAAAATTTCTACTCTAATTAATATTTTATTTAGTTGTTTGTAGAAATATATATTTTCAAGATATAAAAAGTAATTTTTATTTTTATCTCATCAACAAAATATATTTTTAAAAGTAAAATAAATAAAAGAATAGTTTTAACTTACATATAACATATAAATATATTAAAAAGTTGAGTTTCTTATTATGACTCAAGATCGTTACACTTTTTTTCCACCTAACAAGGATAGACCTATAGTTGAAATAATGATTTATTAATGAATGAATTTCTATTCCTCCACCTAACAAATCTTGAAAGTATTTTCTTACAAGTTTTTATTTCACTTTAAATAAGTTTCGGCATGCCATTTAAAAGTGTTTTATTATGTCATACCGGGACTAAATAACTCATGGTATATTTTTCCAAAAATTGCTTAAAATATAGATCTTACAAGTAATCTATGGCTATGTAATTTTTATTTGTGCTTCAGTATTTGATAACTTGAAATTTGAATTTAATTCTTATAATTAAATATTAATTTAATGTAGATAAATGTTTTTTTTCTTCTAAACATGATAAACATTATTTTAACATGGATACAAAATTAAAAATAAAACCCATACAATTATTTAGTGAGTACAAAATATTAAATATTAAAAATAAATATATTATATAATAATAACAAATATATAATGAAAAATTATTTAAAACAATTATAAAAATAATTTATGTTACTCTTATGTATAAATCATTTTCAAATATATTTCGTCAAGTCGTTTTCAAAGTGTTAGTGTAACAGTTTGTTATAGATATTTGTTCTCTTATATAAGTATATTGTACTAAAATTAAGATGATGATTATTAGATACATTGATAGTTGAGACGTGTTATTTTCATTATTATCATATTCACTATGAATGCATATAACTCTGTTCAACTAATGGTCTAGGTTTATCAATTATCTCCACAAAATTCAACAAGTTTTTCACTCTCTTAATGCATATAATCAGTGAAACTTAACGTTGTAAAATATGTACCCTCCATTTGGAATAGTAACTTAGGGTCTTAATTGTTAAGCCTATAGATATAAGCAAATTGTATATAACCACAAACTCCAATTCATTACCTAATTAATGTTAAAAGAATATTATGGATAAATAATTCATACCACCACGTATTTATTGAGTAAATATTTCATTTTATACATATTTAATTCTTTTGGATCACATTTATTGAATTGTGTTCGAAGTTTCACATCAATTATAAATAAATATAAACTTTTATTACTAGATCATTTATATTTATAATTTCACGTACGTTGGAGAATTTAGAAGAGTATGTTAAAAAATATCTTAATTTTTAATTTTTATTAAATGCATAATCTTCAACAATTACTTAACTTAATGAGTTATTTATAATTGAGTTGTTAAACAAAGACTCACTCACCCCTCAAGATTGGATAGATGATATTTCAAACTACAATTTTACTTTGTATTTTTTATTATTTTTTTTAAAAGTCCTACTTTGTAGCATGATTTTGTATTTTTTTATAAAAATTGTTTTATATCACCATTTTTTTCCTTTTAAAGTTATGCTCAGTAGCACGTTTGTAGTATCTTTGTGTTGTTTTTATTATTATTTAAGATTATTACAAGCTTTTAAAAAATATAGTGTAATGGTGTTTTTTAATAGATTAGATTTTTTAAGTTTGTATTTTTTTAGTTTAAAAGTATTTTACTTAGTTTTTTGTGTGAATTTTTGTTGTGGCTGGGTGTGGTCCAAACTTACAATGCCAGCATATTCCCAACTGATTTTCCTCATTACCAATCAACACCAAATTTTTTTCAAACTAATCAGTGGCAGTTTTGGAGATCAACCATACTCAACACTAACACAATGAAATATTATTAAAACTCACAAATTTAAAAACAAATTACAAACATTAAAAAAACGTAATTTACTAAAAACTTGCATCAAAGCATAAAAGAAAATCAGAACAAAGTGCTTTTAATTTCTCTTAAAAAATAAAACAAAAAATAACACAAAAAAGCGTGTTGTCAAAAAAAAAAAAAAATGCCACAAAGTATGATTTCTTACAAAATAAAAAGGTTTAAAAAACGTGTTAAAAGCATGGCTAGAATAAATGAGAAATAAATATTTATAAAAGCAAAATCATATGTAAAAAGTATGACTAAAATACGAATAAAAGATATATTTATAAAAGTAAAATATTGTTTTAAAGTATATATATATTTTTTAAATTGTTGTCAAACACAATTTATTTATATCAATAATCTTTTAAAATTTGGCCATTGGAGTAATGTACTATTTTTTAAAATCTGTCGAGTTGGAGCAATTTTTTATTGACCTTAGTTTTTTTAACTCTTTGCTTTAATTAAACCAATGTCACTTTTACTTGACCTTAAATTTTTTAAAGATTATTTCCACTCGAACTAGTAAGGCTTTTATATGACCTTAGTTTTTCTAAGGTTATTTTCTAACGGAATTGGAGTTAATTTTTTTAGTTGAGCTAGTGTTGATTTTTCTTTTAACTAAGTTAGGTTATAGGTTTTCTGACAATGTAGATTTCACCGATAGATGTTGGGTTTTAGATTTTTTCCAGTTGTATTGGATTGTAATTTCGTTCAGTTGTGCTAAGTTGTAGATATTGCTAAGACATGTTAGGTTGTAGATTTTTTTCCGAGTCAGATTGCAAGGTAGATTTTCATTCCAAACAAAATTAATCTCACTGTTCTTCCACTTTGTAGGCTTTACTCAACCCTATTATTAGCTTTTTTTAGAAGAGAAACAATTGAAACTTTGATCTTGCACTGCATCTTAAACAAAAAGAACTTCATCTCTCTTAAAAGCCATTCCAAAAGAGGTTCCCAAAAAGAGGTTCCCAAGAAAACAAAGGAAAAAGATCTGTCATTGTTTACTATGAGGTTAAAAAAGTAGCTATTCTCACTAATCACTTACACGATTAGATTAGGTTCTTTAATAAAAAGAAAGATCTTTCATTCCATTCTAGGGTGAATACCAATGTTTTAATTTTACGTTAAATATAGTCTCACAATGTTTAGGAATTGAGATCAATGACAATTTATATGTTCATTCCTTTTATAACTCGTTAAGGTGTCTTTAAGGACAAAATCGTGATAAAGCTTTTAACTCCAAAACGGATAATACATTTGATGCGATAATTGACTATAATAATATCATCTCAATAAACTTGAAGTTGAAACATTGACACAGAATAAAAATTTATAATAAAATATATATTTTATAAACTATAATTTATTTTTGTTTTAACCTTCTGATTTTAACTAATATTAAGTGAATTAAGTGATTTATCTTTAAAATTAAGTGAATTCAAATACCACAAGTATATATACATGTGACTTTTACTTAATATTTTGAATAATTTAATCAAATCTTATCTATTTAGTGATTAACACATCCTATAAATTACTTATAATAGAAAATCAAGCTAATTAATCATACACAATCCCCAATCTTTAGTGTAAATAGAAAAGCTTTCAAAGAAAAAGTATTATTTAAATTTATGTTCAATCATACATGAGACCTATATTCCTTAGAATAAAGTTTGTGTATCCTTTCCAAAATTCATGTTTATATCTATCAAATATAAAATTTATGTTCTATTAGTTAAATACTTATAAAATATTATATTATTAAAAATATAATATCAAAATAATACATTATTTTTTCTTTAAATAATAACCAATACAAATAAATTATAATAATATAAATTTAAAATAAAATATTTGAAATAAATTAAAATATTTAAGTAATTTAAAATGAGAGATATCGTCCACATATCTGATTCAAAAAATTGGATATGAACCATATCTATACTAATATCCAGTTAATATAAATGATTCAAAGAGTATTACACAAATTTATTTGTTATCTGTCTTAAAGAATCAATTAAACATTAAAATAATTTGTAATAATATTTATTATTAGAAACCCTGTCACAGTCATTAATATATATAGAAATATATATAATTTAAATAATTATTATTCTTCATTTTATTCTTAAACTTAAACTTACGTTTATTGTATAGCAGAAAATGTTTAATCCTTACTCAAACAAATTATTTAAAAAAAAAATGAATTTGTGTCAAACTGGATCATAGGTGTCGTAATTGGGCCTAAACTGGAGTATCTAGCCTATTATTACAAGTCTACACGTGTCTTCTTAGGTTATTTAAGTGCGCAGCGGGGCTCGCAACAAAATTTTGGTGTTCAAACTTCAAATTGAAATTCTTTTTCACTCAAAACCTCTCACAAAGTGTTGTGGTGATGGAGTGGAACCCTCAGACTCTTCAATTCCTATCGGAATGCTTCCTCCATACGCTGTCTCCGGCGCCCGAGCCCCGCCGCCGCGCCGAAACATCCCTCGCCGACGCTGCTGACCGTCCCAACTACGGCCTCGTGGTCCTCCGCCTGGTCGCAGAGCCCTCCGTGGACGACCAGATCAGGCAAGCCGCCGCCGTGAACTTCAAGAACCACCTCCGCACGCGGTGGTCCTCCGAGGCTCCCATACTGCCCCCGGAGAAGGAGCAGATAAAGTCCCTGATCGTTCCACTCATGCTCTCCGCTACCCGTAAGATTCAGAGTCAGCTCAGCGAAGCCCTCGCCGTTATCGGTAAGCACGATTTCCCCAAGGAGTGGCCGGCGCTTCTTCCCGAACTCGTTTCCAATCTGAAAAACGCGTCACAGGCGTCCGATTATGCCTCCGTTAACGGCATTCTCGGCACCGCCGATTCCATTTTTAACAAATTCCGTTTCGTTTTTAAAACCAATGATCTTCTTCTCGATTTGAAGTATTGCCTCGATAATTTTGCTGCGCCTTTGCTTGAGGTTTTCCTCAAAACGGCGTCGTTGATCGACGCCAGTGTCAATTCCGGCGCGAACCTGCGCCCGCTCTTCGAGTCACAGAGTCTGTGCTGTAGCATTTTTTACTCGTTGAATTTTCAGGAGCTCCCTGAGTTCTTTGAGGATCACATGAAGGAGTGGATGGGTGAGTTTCGGAAATATCTCACCACCACTTATCCTGCTCTCGAGGGAAGTGGTGGCGATGGTCTTGCTGTTGTCGATGAGCTTAGGGCCAAGGTCTGTGAGAATATTAATCTGTACATGGAAAAGAATGAAGAGGAATTTCAGGGTTATTTGAATGATTTTGCTCTTGCTGTGTGGACTTTGCTGGGGAATGTGTCTCAGTCTTCTAACCGGGATCAGCTGGCCATTACCGCGATCAAGTTTTTGACCACGGTCAGTACTAGTGTTCACCATAACTTGTTTGCGAGTGAAGGGGTTGTGCCCCAGATATGTCAGGGAATTGTGATTCCCAATGTGAAGTTGAGGGAAGACGATGAGGAGCTTTTTGAGATGAATTATATAGAGTTTATTAGAAGGGATATGGAAGGTAGTGATCTTGATACTAGGAGGAGGATTGCCTGTGAGCTTCTCAAGGGAATTGCTACGCATTATGGGGATGTTGTAAGGAACATTGTCTCTTCGCAGATACAGAGTTTGTTAAGTTCATTTGCTGCCAACCCTGTGGCTAATTGGAAGGACAAGGACTGTGCTATATACTTGGTTGTTTCTCTCGCTATCAAGAAGGCTGGAACTAGTTACGTCTCCACTGAGCTTGTTGACGTTCAGAGCTTTTTTGAATCCGTCATTGTCCCTGAGCTGCAGAGTCCCGATGTGAATGGGCATCCCATGCTTAAGGCAGGTGCACTCAAGTTTTTTACTATGTTCCGGAATCAAATATCGAAGGCCGTCGCATTGAAGTTTTTCCCAGATTTGGTTCGGTTCCTAGCTTCGGAATCAAATGTTGTACATTCTTACGCTGCAAGTTGTATTGAGAAACTGTTGTTGGTAAAGGATGAGGTGGGTGGGCCACGCTATACTTCAGCAGACATCACTCCGATCTTCCCCGTGCTGATGAACAATCTTTTCAGTGCCTTAAAACACCAAGAGTCTGAGGAGAATCAGTATGTCATGAAATGCATTATGAGGGTTCTTGGAGTGGCTGATCTTTCTGCAGATGTTGCTCGAGTTTGCATTGAGGGGTTGACCTTTATTCTTGGCGAAGTTTGCCGAAATCCTAAAAATCCCGTTTTCAATCATTATCTCTTTGAGTCTGTTGCTATTCTTGTGAAACGGGGCTGTGAGAAGGGCTTGTCTGTATCTGTTTTCGAGGCAAGCCTTTTCCCCAAGTTGGAAATAATTTTGACCAATGATGTAACCGAGTTTTTTCCATACACATTTCAGTTGCTTGCTCAGCTTGTTGAGCTAAACAGATCACCCATTCCCCCCATTTATATGCAGATATTTGTTATTCTTTTGTCGCCTGATTCTTGGAAGAGAGCCCCAAATGTCCCTGCACTTGTGCGTCTACTCCAGGCCTTCCTTCAAAAGGCACCGAATGAGATCAACCAAGGGGATAGACTGACTAAGGTGCTTGGCATATTTGACACACTTATACAATCTTCTAGCACATCTGATCAAGGATTTTATGTACTCAACACCGTCATTGAGAGTCTTGAGTACGGTGTTATTAAACCTTATATTTCTCATATCTGGGCTGCTCTTTTCAGGGAGCTCCAAAGAAGACGAACAGTAAAACTCATAAAGTCTCTTCTGATATTTATTTCACTTTTTCTGATTAAACACGGGTGTTCAAACCTTGTTGATACTATGAACGGTGTGCAGCCAGATATTTTTAATGTGATTTTGAATCAGTTTTGGATACCTAATCTTAAGCTGATTACGGGAGCCATCGAGCTTAAGTTGGCTGCTGTTGCCTCAACCAGACTCATCTGTGAATCTCCAATTCTTTTGGATCCTGCTGCTGCTGAATCCTGGGGTAAGATGGTGGACAGCATTGTCACTCTTCTTTCGCGGCCAGAACAGGAAAGGGCTGACGAGGAACTTGATGTGCCAGATATTTCAGAAAATGTTGGTTATACTGCTACTTTTGTTCGTCTTTACAATGCTGGGAAGAAAGAAGAAGATCCACTAAAAGATATAAGAGATCCCAAAGAATTTTTCGTTGCCTCATTGTCTCGGCTGTCAACACTTTCCCCTGGGAGATACCCGAAGGTCATCAATGAAGTGGTAGATCCGGCAAATCAAGCTGCATTACTTCAGCTTTGCAACAGCTATAATCTCACAATTGTTTGAGTAAGTACTTGAGACACGTTAATTTTTACCAATCTTGATTGGTAGGTTTGCTTTGTTGATGTTTCCTGCCGTTAGAATTTAAAATGTTGGACACAATTTTGAAGTTTGCAAATATTTCTGTGTATGAAACCAGCTTATGTGTTCTGTTGTGGACTCTTTAGTTTGTGTGTGATTTTTGTAGTCAACGACTGTTGTGATAATGCATCGGTTTTTTCTGGGCAGTGTGGAGGACTACTTTGTCTGTTACAAACTACTGTTTCGTTGCTCTAACTTGCTAGGTGTTGAAATTTGTTTCAATGGGACAGTTTGTGTAGGGTGTATATCCTACAAAATAAAAACAAAATGGTATACATATAGTTCACAAAGGTTATAATGGCAAGACAGTTGCTCATTTTGGTTTTCTCAACACCACTTTTTCTTCTATCAGTGGTTTAGTACCAACTGAGGTAACGTTTACAAGTCTAAAGTAGCCATATTTTAGTAGGTAATAAAGTTAGAATATGGAATCAGATTGATCATTAAAATCAAGTGTCTTGGCTGTTGGAGTTTAAAATATTGGACACCAATGACATTTTCAAGTTTGCAAATATGTGAGATTAGGTATGAAAGTTGCTTATATCTTCTATGGTGAACTGGAATGATTGGATTGGATTTTCGTAGTGAATGACTGTTACAGTGTATAAGTTTTTGCTGGCCAGTGGGATGCATTAGATTGAGTTACGAATTACAGTTCCATTATTGTTACCAGGTATTGATGTTTGTTTGAATGAGTTTGAGTTACAAAATCACCGGTCCCAATCTTGCCAATACACTTGTTCATTTAGGAATTCACATAGCCACTTTAACACCTACTAGTTGTTTCGTAGCATTTGAGGTAACATTTACAAATTGTAATACTATGTACAAAATTGTGGTACCTTGTTGAAGTAGGCATATTTTAGTAGGTAAAAAGTTGGAACATGGAAACCGGGTTGATTGTAACAATGTGTTGGATGCAACCTTTATAATTTTGTAGAGGTTGAAAAATCATTTTGACGCTTGAACTTACTTTCATGTTATACGAAGAGTGTCTGGGATTAGTGTGTATCCTGCTAGTCAATTGCATCATTCTCTCAACTTTCAGCTGTTCCATATTGTTTTTAACAAAACAGGAATTAATTTTCAATCCTGTTATTTTTACTGGCATCATCATTTATGTATCTGTTATACAAACATAATATTCTACTACTTGTTATCTTATACGTGCCTAAATATAATGTGGAATTACTATTAGTGAAAGCCTACTACTGCATTTAAGAAATAGCCATGGGGTTTCAATGAACAATCTATCGTTTATTTTTGCTGCAGTGAATGTGATGAATGTACTGTTGGGCTTTCGAAGTACGGTTCAGTCTGAATCCCTGAGCACTAAAGCATATTTTTCAAGTGCTATGTGATCTGTTGGTATTTTAGTGTATAATTATTTAATGCTCCCTTTTTTTTTTTTCATTTTACGCTGATATTGTTTTTCAGCCGCTCTGGAGCAAATTGTAATGAATATTTCCGTCAATTTTGTTTAAACTTGCATATGTTTAAGTACAAAATTTATGTAGGTTTTTCGCGATATCTGCGTCAGAACACATTGCATTTCTCTTTTCAGGGGGTGCAACTGATATTGAATCAAAGATGAGGATGAAATTGTAGCATTTGAATTAACTTTACAAAAATAATCCCAAAGTCGTTATTTGCAACACTGTTAGGACTAGGGAAATTAACCAAGCTTAAAATTCATCGCTTGTTGCTTTTGAGTACCATGCATTTTCTGGTAGTATAAACCCGAAGGTTGATTTTTGGTGACCTCCTGTTGCTTGGCTTTATTTGTGTCATTACTCATGTATTGTAAGTCAATTTAGTTGCATTCTGATGTTAGCGGCGGTCTGATGGTGTAGGTTTATGTTAGAGTTTATGTGCGATTGGAGCTGCTGATGGTATAGGTTTGAGGTGATATATTACGTGTTTGGTCCTTCATCAACGTGATTTCACATCCAGCTGGAAGCTTCCAGTTCTTGGTTTCACGTTTTTTCAGTCAATGGACGTAAGTTGTTTGCCTCTAAACATGTGAAAAAGTGATTCTGATATGTATGAACCTGTTGAGTAGTTAAGATTCAGTATTTTTACGAGTGGACCAAAAAGGCAAATCGACCACACCAAAATAATTAGAACTCAACAAATAAAAAAATAATTCATGATTTACTCCATATGTTCACTGGATTTTTTAGTAACCATTAGATATCATGATAAAAATGATATTCATCGTTGTTTTATTAAGCTTAATGAAGTTTTTCATCCCCGACGCGCAAGGGATTTTTGGTTTTGGTTTCTTATTTTTTCTTTGACTTTTGTCCTTGAAAAAAAGCTTGCTATTTATAGAATCGTAAACGTAGTGCTATTGATGTCATGATATTTTCAAATAGTACGTAAAAATTGTCAAAATACTATAATGAGTTTGTTTAATAATATAAGATAAGTTATATAAAAAGTGACTGATTTAATCAACTTTGAAAAGAGTGATTATAGATATAGTACGATTGTCTAATAATCAATCAATTTTGAAATAAATAAAGTAATAAAGATTTTTTAAACACGAACGTGATTGTAAACGAATATATAAACCATTTGGATTTACAGGCCAAATGAGCTAAATAAAAAAAATGCCTAGTTTAACTTAAACTACCCTTTTTTTTATCTATATGTTTATTAGTTTTTAGAGTTACCTATTAGATCAAATTCATTTTGAAACTTCGAATTATATTATTATTCTTAGTTATTTATTTTAAATGTAGTTAAATTAATCATTTTTAACACCAATGCAATTTTTTTTATTTCGTTGAACTATCATAATATTTATTATTCTTGGAAAATCATATCTTATAAAACTTATTTATTACTTTAGTATTTCTAAATGAATTACTTATGTGTACTGTCTTGACTGATATCTTTCTATCCCCATAAATAAATTATTTTTAATTTTAGTTCTTTTTATAAATTAGAAATAATTATTCACAGATTTTTTATTTAAAAGTTGACTATTCGTGTTTAGTAAAGTCCTTTTTTTCATTTATGAATTTTCCATTTACCGCTCAAACATAAAATTATTTTTAGAGACGCTTTTTCCACTACCACTAATGTATTAATAATTTGAAGTGTAGTGAATCAGAATCATTGATAGAAATTGTTATGGGTAGTCTCAGTAACATTCATTGCAACTTCATAAAAACCGGGCTCCCACCACTAAACAGGATCTTACTAAATGCAAAATGAGTACACAAAATGCCAACAAACAGATGAAGTTAGTATATAACAAAAGGATCTAGTCTATGGCCTAAGCACCTTTCTTAATCACTTGGCTCCACTAATTACATATTTAAGTGCTTCACTGCCTAACGAGCTTCCACTAAATCATTCTTTAATATTTTATTCTCACATTCATAATTTAATCATAGTAATATTCATGCTTCATCAATATATTATCTACTAATTGCTCGAAAAACAATCATGTTAGTTTTTATCATAGAATACGATTAAAAATAATAATAAATTTATGATATGATAAGTTCAACAAACTCTTGTTAGATATTTTTGATATTATTTTAATAAGTGAATTTTAAATCTAATGTTCTACGTAGGAATAACCTAGCCCTAGAACATCAATCAATAGGTTAGGGTAAGTGTATCCTATACCGGTGTGTAAAAGATAGATCCTCCTGCTGACGTTTCTTCTTACATATATTGACACATCACGTGTAATGTAAGTTGATTATGTTTTTACTGAGTCATTATGTGTGATTAAGTCTAATGAATAAAAGATGACGCACGTTTCATGTTAAAGATATGATTTCGATTCTCATATTATACGTCGGCCCAGACCCATTACTCTACAACTTCAAATAAGTTGAGGTATGCATCCACTTTCATAAGATGAGATATGCATATACTTATATATTTTGAAAAAAAAAATTATTAAACCATTTTTTTCTTAATTGAGAATGACAAGGTTAAATTAAAGAATAATAATTGTTAAAGGAATAATATGATAAATGAATTATTAGCCCTAGTTTTGCATAGGGCAATCTAATTTTAGATTAGTGGAGTGTTGTGGTAAAGACCCTTTTGACAGGACTGGGAAAGGGTGATGAGGATGACTATGGGGATCCAATAGGTTTGACTTATAAGGAATCTTCATTCTTCACAATTGGATCAAACAACTTCAAAGTTGACAAAGAAAGCATCATAACTCAAAAGTGTCCAATAGTGTTGTACGGAAAATGTTCAGTTTTGAATCGGTTTTTAACTTTGAAGGGTTGTTCCTCCCCTACAAGAGTTAGATAACTGTAGAATACATTATTCTAAAGTGCTTCCAAAACTTCTAACCCATCCATGGAACATGAAAATGCTCATGTTACTTCAATCCTTCTGGTTCTCTTCACATATTTTAACATTCATTTCAACATCAATTGTTTGAGCTTTCCCTAAATAAAGCCTTTAAGGCTATTATTTTTTATTTCTTTTTATAGGGTATGCACACATCGACTGCACTAAAACCCAGATGAATCCAACTTCAATTAGTACAAAATAATTAATAAATAAATCAAAAGTAAAGCAAAGGTTGTTAACAAAAAATAAAGTGAACAAACCTAACATAATCCTCACTCGCAAAGGTTTCTACACGGCGCGTGCATTCAACTCATTAAGTTCGTATGAAGTTATGTTTAAAAAGATTTTTTTTTTATTCTTGTTTACTAATCTGAACGAGTAAGACTTTTTTAAACTTATTTTTCTATTTTTATCCATGTAAACAGTTTTTTTTTCTTTTTTTTATTCCAATGTTTGCATTATTTTCCCATTTTACTTATAATCCAAACATATAATAAGTGATTTACCTTAAAAAGTACTCGAGTGTTTATATATCAAATTGGTCAGTCGCAAATATGGTCCATACAATTTTGTAGGTATGAATATGGTGCCATCAACTTTTCTTATGCCAGTATACTATATTTACCATGTTTTATAAGAATAATTTACTTTTATTATAATAGTTCTGTTTGGAAAAAAAATATATCTATAATGTCTTGTAAATAGGGATTGGTTTTTGCAATATACTCTTCAATCAGATTACATATTTAACTTTGAATGTTTAGGTGAAGAAGCACCGCATTTAAATTTTAGGTAAGTTACTTTTTAAATTAATAATTAATGTATATGGAACAATGTGAGTAATCATTTAGGGAAACACAAAGCAAACCCAACATTTGTATATGACAAAACCATCATTCATATACATGCCTTAACATAGAAACACAAAGCAAATAAAAAAGAGATTCATACATGTTGAAGATGTGAAGATAACAAAGGAAGACACCAAATAATACCAAGAAAAGGAAAAAGAAAAGAAGGAGAAATTAAAGTAATTTATTTTTTCTAAATCCTAGATAAAACTTATTATGTCAGTTGTTAATAAAACTAACATAACAAGCACTTGTTATATTACAAATGAAATGAGAATTCCTATAATAAATACATACTATATTTGTTATATCAAGAATTGATGTAATAAATATTATTTATTAAAACTAAAATTATACTACCGTCTGATTAACTATATTAGATGAATTATAACTATAATAATATGTTATTATTAAATGTAATTTTTGCACAAATAAATAATAATTTGGTAATATACTTATTAAAAGAATCGTTAACAAGTGTTATAAGAAACCAAATTTTAACTATTATTTTTTTTATAGAGATTAAAACAAAAATTTTGTCAATGTTAACAAGTTACACCCACTTTATATAGAAATTAAAACGCACTCAGATATAGCATTATGTAGATAATAAATAAAAGTTGTCTTAATATAAAAATCTGTAAATGTGATTGTTATTTTAAAAAACAATATAGTATAGGATGCAGTATTTTTTAGATAATAAAAAAAATACATTTACACAAACTTTTGTAAACGTGGTCATAAGAGATAATTCAATTAAAATTTATTCGCTCTTAAAAATGGTCATTATATATATAGTTATTTTTTTTAATAACATGCAAAAATACTTACCATCTGATCTTAGATTTGCAGATAATCTTTGGATTAGGTGTTAGTCTTTGGTAGAAGCATACTTAATGAGTATTTTGGAAGACGATGGATTCATATGTAGTCGGTAAGATTGAAATGAAATTCAATTATTGTAATTGAAAATAGATCCATGTATGGTCTATATGAACGATGAAATTGGTATTAAAATTTTATATGTCAACATTTAAAAGAATGTATATAAATGATTAGTTTGATTCATTTTTTTTTGCATGAATTAAATATGTTATAAAATTTATTTTTATTAGCTTATCCTTACTTTTTTTTTTTGTGTTGTGAATTGCGATGACATACGAACATATGATCATACAGGTGTCAGAGGGGGTTGGATTTGGATGGTTTTGGGATGTAGTTTTGAACGTTATATGTATTTCTATAAGTAATAATCTTGTTATATAAATATTTTGAAAAACTCAAAATCTGTATAAAAATCGGTAAAACTTGTATTATAATAGTTAGATGTATTTTTTAGGTATTTCATAATAAATAAATGAATACAATTTTTTTGTAAATGTGACTCTCAAATACAGATTTTGTGATAAATCAATTAAAATTTATTTATTATTCAAAATTACTGTTATATATATATATATATATAAAATATGAAAATACGAATAATGCAATTCTTTCTTTATCATTGTTTAATTTTAGCAAAATGTATCATAAATAATCAAAATTATCACTGTAACAAAATCATTATTAAATAAAAACTAATTTTAAAAATAAAAAATAATTAATTACTATATTAATTAAGTTAAATATTATTTTATAAATTAAAAAAATATTAATATTTAAAATAAATTTTGTTATCAAAATTAACTATTTACTATATTTTAATTCTAAACTATTTTTTTACAATAATTAGAATCTAAAATATTTTATAACTAAAACTTTAATAATTAATGTTAGATATTAATTTATAAATTATTATTAATAATATAAATTATTTTATATATTACTAATTTTTTACTTTGTAAAATATTTTTTAATTTAGTTAATATAATAATTAATTTTTTTTTTATCTTTTATTAGTTGCTGTATAGTGATTTTCAAATATAATTAGATGTAATTTGATGATTTAGGAAGGAAAATAATTTTGGAGGAAGTTATTGTGCTCCATCTTTCTCGTGTTGAATTTAAGTGCTTCCAAAAATAAGGAACTTGTAGATATTCTTAATTTTGAAAATAATAAATTTGAGCTTGATAATGATATTGATGTTTTGAGGGTATGTTAAAATGGTAGTGAAGGAATGTTGATGTATTATATTTGTTATGGTTCAAATAAAATATGACAATAATAGATTTGGGGTCAACGGAAAAGGAGAGGCGACGTAATTGACCACAATTAAAGAAGTTGTTTTCTTGCCTTAACTTAACCAAACATATCAGCATAAAAGTGCGTTTTGAGGCTTCAACATAGTTAAGAATATGATTTGGATCCCACTCAACCACTTCACTTTTATTAACTTATGTAAATATTAATCTACATTTATATTCTCATTCGTGTGCTTCTTTTATTTATTATTTATTTATATATATATAACAACAATTATAATTATAATTTTAATAATAATAGAATATTATTTTGTTCCAGATTCACGGGGTGGTCGTAAAGAACGGTCCTCTTTAAGCCTCGTAATATTTTAAGCAAAGTAGATGATCAAACATTGATATGGTAACGTAATGCTGTTCACTCATTTCTCCCTTTAGTCAAATAACAACAATTCATTTACCACAAATAATAACTCTATGGTTGAAATTTTCTTTAGAGATATAATTTTAAATAAACTTTTTATAAATAGATTATGAATGTTTATTTTTAATTTTATTCAATAAATTATTTTTTAAAATTGTTTTTAAATTCTATCTAAGATTTTGATTACTTCTTTTAGTGATTATATTAGGGAGGAGTAACTATTGACTGAAGACAATCTGGACAATTTTTTTATCAAAGTAAGTTTTTAAATTTTCTATTATTTTTTGGAAAAGTAAAAAATATAATAAGATTGGTAAAGTGACTTTAATCATTCATGTTTGAAAATGAGAGTTTAAAAATCTTAATATATGGAACTATCATTCAAGCATTAAATAGATACATTACTAGTATAATGAATCTCCATGCAATAGTGCATGAAATGAAAGTTATGACTTGAATTAGACATAATAATTCTTTTTCTACTGTACATTACTAGTATTATGAGTTTCCATGCAATAGTGCATCAAATGTCTTGAGTTAGGGATAATATTTTTTTTTTACTATCACAAGCTATGATTTGACTACAAGCTAAGAAATAATAAAATATTAAAAATGTTCGTGAAAATAATTGCAATTACCATGGTTACATGAATTTTGAATTAAATACGTCTATATCTATCTCGACAAAGAACAAATTTAGAGAATAAAATCTCAAAGTGATTAAGATTTATAACTTACCATGATCACCGATTAAGATTTAAAACTTACCATGCTCACATTAAAACGTGCTTGGTTAGGGATACGCATTTCAAGTTGTACATACAATACTTTTTTCTAAAATAGGTTTACATTCACTTTTAGTATCCATAGTTTTACGAATATACAACTTTGGTTTTTATGAAGTTTTAATTGTAGAATTAACTTTTTAATTTTACATAATTAAACAATTTTGATTTATCATTAATATGTCCTTCAATATTTGTTAAACTTTTATTTAAAATAATTGTTGGAATTTATAGTAATTATAATTACGTTTTAATAATGACTGCATTTTAAGACGATGATTGCACTTCAACTGTCTTAGAGGTGATTAAATGTAAAGTAATGCTCAGTCTTTAAGATAATTAATTTTGTACTTAAAATTTAATTTTTTATTTTTTAAATTAATAATCGGTTATGTTAAATGTATAATCAATTATTTCAAACACTACTAAATTATTATTATGATCATAGATGATTTTTATAAGTTTCACAAACAATCAGTTATTTTAAAAATTAATTAATTATATTATGTAATTGAAAAGGTATACTTTCATAAATACTTGATTATGTTTTTTAATAATTAATTATATTGATATAAAATATTTTTTATTATTTTCAAAATTAACCACTCTTTTCAAATACTTATCAAAGTTTAGTTACTTTTTTTAAACAAGAGTTTAGTTACTTATCAAAATTAACCACTCTTTTCAAATACTTTTTTTATAAATCAGTGAAACAATCCAGTTAAGTTAAGATTGTTTGGACTTGCAGAATCAAATTTGTATAAAAATACTTGTGTTTTATTTTAACTATATTATCTTGACTTTTTTATATTTAATCATAACTATTGTTATTACTTATTGTTATGATCTCCATCAATGTTTTAAGAAAAAAAAAATATTAAAAAAATCTTTTATTCCACCAATCACCTCCTCTTAATTATTTGCTTATTTTTCTGAACCTTGAGTCTTTGTCTTACTATAATTAAATGGCATATGAGGCATACATACAAATTACTTCATTTAAAAAAAAAATTAAACACTAAATTTGTAAGTACAATTACAAAGAGATAAAAATTATATAATCACATCTAAAAGATAAAAAAAATATCATTGGAAAATGAAAATTTATAATAAGAGAAAATTTATTTCGTTGGAATAAAATTGACCCATTACATCAATTAGTGAATAGTCACAGAATATCCTCCATAGAAAGTATTTGTCATAATTATTAACTTTTGACCTTTAGAGATGCTGATATTAACACCATTAATTTACCATTTAGGTTCTTTTTCAGTTTATCAATTTTGAAATATTTGGTTTTCTAGCCATATCTTATATGTACGTGTTACATAGCAGGTCATAGAAAATATAGGAAGATCTTTTATGTCTAATTACAGTGAGAGTACACAAATAAATGGAAGTGTATTAGATTATGTGTTAATTTTTAGGCTTTTATTTTTAGTCCCAAAAATTTTGTGAATAAGTAATTCTATTTTTTCATAAAAATTTAAAATTGCAGATGTAATCCATTAATTCTTTAAAATTAAACAATTGTAGTTGTTCTAGCCAACTCGAGGTCCGTCGACATCTGGATGAGCTTCTGGTGGTGGTCTCCCTTCAAGTGATTCAATCTTTGGGAAACGAGAGGAGTTCCTCCTGCGATGACACTTTGACGCTCAAGTCAGTAAGAGCATAAATATAATGAGTATAATATGAAATAGGAGTTGAGAGTACTCCCTGTGTTGTTTATTAGATGATGATTAGATCATATATTAGATGATCTTTACTGTAGAGCGTAATATGGCATATATAGATCGAATTGTAACATCTCCACCTTTAGTCATGATTATACATTTTTTTTTATCAGCAATCATGATTATACCTTAATTGAGTGATTAAAGTTAATTGATTGAGATCCCTTGAATTGTGCTCCCTCATAATGTTAGATACATAGATCGGAAAACGATCCATAAATGACCAAACATCGGGTCAGACCCTTTACCTAATAGTAATCCATCATTAATATATAATATAATTGTTAATATAAAATTAAACATATTTATTTCGATAGTATTGGTTAAACTTTGTTGTTAGATTTTATTATTAACATTAGTAATATTTGATATTGTTATCGTTGAAGAATATGTAGTGTTTTTTTTTTGTTAGTGATTAATTGAATATCAATGTATAGTAAATAAAAAATTGTTTAATTTTGAAAAAATTGATAATAAAATTTGCAATTACATTTTTATAAATGTCAAATTGACACATTAGGAAAACCATGGAGAACAAAGGTAGATTGAAGCTTAGGATTTAAAGAAGAAAAAACAAATGACTTTAGTATTTCAACTTCTTGTTATTCACAATTGATCTCTTCTTTAAATATGTGAAGTTAAAGAAGAAAATTGTTTACATTATTACTTGATCATATTTATAATTGAAAAGAGTCCCTTCCAGAAATAAAATGTTTTAAAACACTTACACTCTTTCATGAATAGCATCTTTTTTTTTTTTTTGTCTATCTTAATGATATAAATTAAACTCGGAGTCTAAATGAAGAGTTGTATATGTCAATAAATTTATTTTCACAAATCTACTTTAATAGAATCAAAATCTTACAGATAATATATACTATATGACTTACTATGCAAAATATCTAACAACTGTGAGTTGCCAGACTCTGTTTTTCAAGGGGAAGATACTAACTAGGAGCATATTAAAATAAACTTATTAATAATGAGTTTTTTGGTAAAAGAAGTGAAAAATGTACATGAGTTAATTTTAATTTCCAAATAAGTTTATGTCATTTTTTGTTTTTTAATTTTTTTATAAAGAGATTTTTGTTATGTAATTTGAAGTAATTAGTGGGAGATTTTGAAACAATAATAACCTTGTTGAAGAAGGGTAATATCGAGTAGTATCTCTTGCGTGGCATCTACTTTATGAGAAGATTGAATGAATAGTAATTAATTATAGTAAGAAATAAGATATTCCATGAGATAAAAAGGTTCTTACAAGTACCTTAAGAAGATAAGAGCAGCATTAGGAAAAAAATAATATATTTTGCCGCCCATAGCGACGAAGATCCTTTTGTTTTTACAGTTTCATTCTCTCCCTCTGATGGCAACGCCAATGTTTGAAGGAAAAGTGAAAGAAATAATGCATGATTGTGGTGTGTGGTCCATTGCAGAATTTAGATCTCTATTTTCATCCTTTAAATCAATTCCAAGATGTTAACTCTATTGCTTTTCAGCCTAAGAAAAGGGCCAGAAAATAGTTAGGTTAATGAAAAGAAGATCCTTTCTGTCCGATGCACTGGGAGTTTTATGATACCAACATTTTATCTTCTCCTTTTTTATACAAACAAAAATCAACCTCAAAGTGTCACCACCAATTTCTTTTTACACTCAATCAGATATCACCCCAACAATATATACTAACTTTCATTATTTTTATCTACTTTTGCTTCTTTATACCTTGACGTGTAATATATTCTGTTTTAAGTGGAAGACTAAAACACATGAGATTGGCTTTCGTGGACTTGTCGCACCGCAAATCTTACAATTTCACTGCATTATGTGTGAATAAGAGATTCATAAATAATTCTATCTATACTTAATATGTAAGAAAAAAAAAATATGAATTATATTAGAGATTAACCCGAAAGCTAAAAGAGTCACATGCAAAGTTTATTCATAGACAAATCTAACAAATTTAAAATTTGACTCTTAGACAAAAATAAAAATGAACTTATTTTATTAAAGATTTTGATCGGACAATCTTGTAGTATTCAGGGTCAAGGGTCTGATGGCGGACTGACTCCAATCGACAAACTTATGAGCGAGGATATCAGAATTTAAAAAAAAATATAAATAAAAATAAAAAATGAGTTGTTTCAGAGATGATGGTTCTTTCAAAATGAAACCTGAATTTCTATTTATATACTCTTTTAAATTTAATAATAAAATATTTATGTGTCATTTTAATTGTACTACTTTTACTCTATAACTATTTTTTTGGGATTTACAATTTTAGATACTAATAATTTTTCTACTATTTAAAATAATATTTAATTTAATTAATATAATAATTAATTACTTTTTATTTAAAAATAATTTATATTTAATAATTGTTTTTTATAATGAATCAACTTGTCCTAACTTAAAAGTCTGTATCGATTAATTTTTTAAAAATATTTGTACTTTATTATAAGTCACACACACAAAATGCAATGAAAACTCTCTGTATGTAAACAAGCCATTAAATTAAGCACCTAATTTTTTTACTATATATTATATTTGAGAAAATAAGTATAAAATTATTTATTTATGTAAAGATATCCTGCACAAGCAATAGATATCAACATCCTCATTTGAAATCCTAAACTTAAAACAAACACATTTATACCCGAAGAAATAAAATAATAAAATCAGATAAATACTCATCTTATATTTTTTAAACATAAATAGAAAAGCCCATCTAAAAAATTAGTTCTATTAACTTGTGCAACCTTTCATAACAAAAAACTTGTAAAGCCCTCTCAACTTAATCTTCCATTAACAAAAATGCATCAATAATTACCTTTTTTTATAAATAATAATATTATTAATCATCAAAAACTGCAGCATGCTGCATCCCACACAGATAATAAACCGAGTTCTGAACTTCACTAACAAATAATACATTGATTAGCTTACCAAATTCGACAATTGATGCCGTCATATCTTACCTTTTTTTATCATTTTTTTTAAATTTTCTATTAACTAAATGCTGAACCAAAATTTTGATTTTTTTTATTAAATTTTTTTTTATGTTAGTCATCGTTACGTAACTTGACATCTTACCTAGTCTGACACCTCAAGTAACAATCATAGTCATCTGTCATCACATGAAAATAATATTATTATTAAAAAAAATACAAAAAATATAAAAAGATTAGACCAAAACACATGTTAACAAAAAAGATACATATGTAGACTATATCTATTCATAAACAATTTTAAGAATAGACTAAATGGAAGACTATTGTACCAATAAAATGATTCTCTTTGAATAAATTCTAAATTAGTCAACTTATCATTCCTTTCACGAAAAATATAAATAACCCGAAACTTAATTTTTCCACAGTATTAAAACAATTATTCCATCGATTATAAAACATCTATGAAACATTAGTATTAACAGTAAACGCAACACAAATCAATACAGAATCACATTCAAGTTAGACATTAGTAAGTCTCATCTTTTATGTTTCCTCTTTAACATGTATAATTCCATAAACCTGCAGAAACCAGTTTTTTTATCTTTTAAAACACAACAATATGATTATTTACGCATAGAAGTTAAGTCCGTTTGATTTATATATTTTCAATGCGTGTGTGTTATAAATTGTTGAGTCTATCATTAACAAAAAGGATTAAAATAAATATAATAAATATATAATTAATAAAAAATTAGGTCTGTTTTTATGTAATATATGTATTTTTTTAATTAACAGTAGGAATTAATTTACGAATAAGCTTAAGTGTAATGACTGAAATGGAAATATTTTCTATAGAGACTAAAACAAAAACCCACAGAAGATATAACTTAGTGCAAAAGGATGTTATTTTACTTCATAATAACGACATTGGTTCGTTTTAACTTTTATTATATTTAAAATAAGTTGATTGTTAATTCGGCCGTGTACGACTAAATTATACTAATAATTTTTTAAGGGAAATTATAGTAATAGATTAGGTATTATTGGTTCACATCAAAGTGTAACAACTAACACCCACTAATGATAATAATAAATAAAATTCAATGCTCTTATAAAAGTTAGTAGGAGATTTAGCCCCTCTGCTTCTCACTATTCACGTCATTTGAAAATTACATTAATTTTTACCTGATTTTCTAAACTAATTTTTAGAGATATATAAATTTTAGTGGATAAATAATAAAAATTTATAAATGGATATAATGCTTTTATTTTTTATTTCATAAAAAATATCTCTTTTAAAACTTTTTTTTCTCTATATATTTTCTCTACAAAATTAAATTATCGAGTTATTTAATGCAACTTGTGTAAATCTCCTATCTATCGAATTTAGGAATAAATCATTTATACAGACCGTGAATTTAAATATTCTTAATTTTCTAAGAATATATAGATAAATAATATCTATAAAATAATAATACCTCAGTTATCTAATAAATAATACACCTCAAATAAAAATAAATAAAAAGGCACCATTTTATAGATATCCTCTTAATCTTAAAAAAACACATTTACCTCTCTCTCTCTCTCTCTCTCTCTCTCTCTATATATATATATATATATATATATATATATATATATATATATATTCAATTAGTATAATATGTTTTCCTGACGTCACGGAAAATATTTTATCTTGCTGCAATGTGGGTTTCCACCACAATTTTTGCTCCAAACAAACACACAATTAATTCGTGAGCCCATATAGCTTATTTCAAGTTGTGTAAGGAAGTAATAGAAAATCTGAAATAAATTTGGTACAAAAAATTTCATACTTACCTAATCGACCTTTTTTAATGTAATAAGCCATTACTAGATCAACACATTTTTATATTTTTTTTTAGCAAATATTGCAGGGTTATCTGATGATGCTAACATTCTGGATATCGTCTTAGTTTTAGACAGGTTATGATTGAAACATTCCCTTATCTTTACAATAGATGTCTCATTTTTTTAATCATATCATGGTTAAGAAGGAACAAAATATTTCTAATTGGATTCTAGATGAGTTTGGACATTTTACTCTTAAATGTGGGTAGGATTTTTTTTCTTGAAATCAGGAGTTCCATGTAGTTGGTATAAATTTATTTGATCTTTTTCTATTTCGCCTTTCAAAACTCTAGTACTTAAAGTTTTTTATGGGCGGCTTCCTACATATTAACATATTCAGAATAAAGGTTTGCATATATGTTCTATGTGTACACTCTGTGAAAAGCATGAACAATCTATTCAATATTTATTTTTTTAATGTTCTAATGCTTTGCATATTTGAAGTTGGGTTTGACAAATTTTTTTTACTTCTCATTTCTTTAATAAAGATGGTCTTCTTTATTGTATTAAGAGTGATGGTAGTCCTTTGGTTAAATTGAGTAAGTTTGTTGTGATAACTTTTTCTATTTGGATGATATGGCGTATGAGGAATTATGCTAGATTTCAGGATAAAATCAAGGTTATAAGGTTATTTCGGTAGTTAAAGACTTAATTTGTCTAGTGGGAAGTTTGTTTAAAGCTTTAATGAAGAATGATAAGTTGGATTTCAACGTTATTAAGTTGTTTGATATTAATACTCGTAATGGTAAATTTTTTTGTCATTTTCTTGTTAGATGAGAGTTTCCTTCACCAGGCTGGGTTAAAATTAACATCGATGGGGTTGTTAGGGGTATCCTGGTCTTGCTACTTGTGAATGTATTTTCCGTGGAAGTATGAGGGAGTTTATTGGTGTTTTCTTTCTCTGTGTTTCTTGAAGTTCAGACTACTATGGTTGCTGAGTTTTATGGAGTTATACATGCTATGGAGGAAGCTCAAAAGATTGGGGGGTTTACTAATGTCTAACTCGAATGTGATTTTGACTTGCTTTGTGTTGCACTTACTGCTAAAACTAATGTTCCGTGGATGCTTCGTAATCAATGAATACTTGTCTTAATTACGGTGGAAAAATCAAGTGTAGGAGTACTCATATTTTTCGTGAAGGAAATGCATGTGCTGATAAGTTGGCTAATTTAGAATTTATTCATAGATAATTATTTCATTAATATAATACGTTTCTATCTAGTCTAGTCTGTTTTATATATAATCTATCTATGTATCATTTTTGTTAGCATATACGTTTTGCTATATATAAATGTATCAATGTACCGACTCACTCTTTGGTGTAAATAGACTGAAGTACATTTTGTCATTCTAAAAAAAGTAAATCAATAACACAAACACACCTAACTTTTTAATCATAAAATATTCTGGTTAAAATTTATAGATGTAATAGTTAACTTGGAACTTTTATCATATAGGTTTGGAGTGATTCTCTACAAATCTCAACTATTTATATTTTAACTTTGGCACTCTAAATTCATGTTTAATTAATTTTTAACTTATTCGTTCTTTTAATAATTTAGATATTGTTATCATGTTTTAATGCTTAGCGTTATTTGACGAAAATACACAAAATGAAACTATTCGAGCTTACATTTATAATGCTTTTCTTTTCAATTAAACATATAATTTTACTTTAATAACTTGTAATTAAAGATTGGCACTAAAAGTTAAAGTAAATTAATAAAACGGAACATGGATTTTAATTTGAGGACAATTACATAAATGCATAAGAAAAGTAATAATTATGACTAGTGATCGTTTGGTTGAAACAAAATAATGAACATGTCTAGGTCTACCGTAGGGATAAAAGGAATTGGTGTTGACAGAGAAGAATTAAGATATGAATTTTTTTCTCTTAAAAAATATGCCCACATGTTCTAAAGTACAACCATACACACTCAAACAGCACTACGTAGGATATAAACATAAATACTAAATTCGCATGATAAAAAGTGGAGGAGAAATGTATTTTCATAAATAAACTTTGCAGCAGTTAAAAAAAAGAAAAGAACGATATGAGTATTTTGTAACATAATTGAAAATAGAAACAAAAACACGTTTGTTGTTTAATAATGAAGTGTGGTTTCCACCAAAATGATGGCCAATGAGTTTCATTTGAGGAGAACAAATTACAGTAGGCTAAGCTGACTCTGTAGACTAGAGGACCATTCTTTATAATCAATCTATAATAGATAGACAAAGAAGACAAGGGAGAGAGAAGAAGAAGAAGAAACAGAACCACACCAATTCTCTATAATTTGGTAACGACGATTCAGCTGTCTCCGGAGCAAAATAATCATCATCGGCGACACCAGAAGAAAAGCTTTCGTCATTCTAAAGGATTTTTGGAGCGAGAGGGAACAAAAGAAAGAGAAAGAAAAACCGGCCTTGTGTTCTGTAACTGAAGCAGTGAGAGGGAGTTAGCAGCACATGAGATAAATTCTGCGGCAGGATCGTTACGAGAAGCAAAAAGGAGGAAACTTGTTAACTCTTCATCATTACTCACTCACTCGCGTATAACTGTCTTGTCTCGCCATCTATTTCTCTCTCCTTTCTATTCATGGGGTAATCTCATCTGTTATTTCTCACTCTGCACCTGCTTTCAGCTTTTGCCTCTCTTTCTCTTCTTCTCTCTGTACGACGTCGTTTTGAATGGCACATCTGGAAGCTGCTGTCAGAAGTGTGCCCAGTTCTCAGCCAGAAACAGGTCAATGGCTTATGCTTCGTTGGGATTTTATGGACCTTGCTCTGCTTGGTTGCTTAGAAAGTTTAACAAATAAAACCAAGTGGTTGTCTTTTTTTTTTAATGTTTGAAGCAGTTTCTAAGGTTCTCAACGAGGTTTTTTTGTGGTTTTGAGGAACTTGGGTCTGCACGGTTTTGGTTCAATTGTTGATGTGCTGTGTCTTCCTTACCGGGGTTGTGTTGGAAGGAGAGTGAAGGGGAGAAGTTGTTTACTTTCTGAGAAACCACGCAGAGCATTGGCTTTCATTTGCGAAAACGAGGATCTTACTTAATTGTTTTGATTTGTGTTCGGTTAGGTGTGGAAGACGGTGATCTGTACACGCAGCTATGGAAGCTATGTGCGGGGCCTTTGGTGGATGTTCCTTGCGAAGGGGAGAGAGTTTTCTACTTTCCGCAGGGTCACATGGAACAAGTATGTTTTCTTTAGTAGCTTTCGGGATTTTATTTGCTTTGAAATTTACTTGAGTTTTGGTCTTTTTTTTGGCAGTTGCAAGCTTCGACTAATCAGGGACTGAACCAGGAGCTGAACCAGCAAATTCCTCATTTCAATCTCCCGTCCAAGATTCTCTGTCGTGTTGTTCACATTCAGTTGTTGGTAATGTTTCTTATACCTTTCATTGCATGTTTATTATTGTGATTCATGTACTTATCATAAGATTTTATGTTAATTTGTAGGCGGAACAAGAAACAGATGAAGTTTATGCTCGTATCACTTTGCTTCCGGAGTCAAATGTGAGATTATACGTGTTTCACATCCTTTTTTTTTTTGCTTCGGTCTTGCGGATCCGTTTAGTCATTCTGAGAGAATCCGAATGGGTTTTTGAACCCAATTCTCTCGTTATTACTCTACCTTGAATGTGTTTGCTTTGTATTTTGCTTGCTTTACGATTTCCTCTGCGACTGTGAAATACATAACGCTAAAGGAAAATAGTTTTTCAGGTTGGAAGTTGAGAGTATTTTTTCTGGGGAGTTATCTCTGTTTATTTTTGTGGTTTTATTCAGCAAGAAGAGCCAACGACTCCAGACCCAAGTGTACCCGAGACCCAGAAACAGAGTTTTCACTCTTTCAGTAAGATATTAACTGCTTCTGATACTAGTACTCATGGAGGATTTTCAGTTCTGCGGAGGCATGCTACCGAGTGTCTGCCTCAATTGGTATTTACCTCAGTTTCCTTTAGCCTCTATATATTTAATGAAAACCCAACTTTCCTTATTTTCACGCTTGCTACTTTTGTGTATATATTGTAGGACATGACCCAAACTATCCCCACTCAGGAATTGGCAGCAAAGGATCTTCATGGGTTTGAGTGGAAGTTTAAGCATATATTCAGAGGTAATTTTGCTTTAATATTCATAAGTCTTCTTTGGGGATTTACATCTACTATTTTTCTTGTGCTAACACCATAATTGGTATGAAATAAAATGAAGGCCACTGAGCGTAAATTTTACATCTACTATTTTTCTTGTGGCCAATTTGCTTCTCCATTCTGTAAACATGATCAGGTCAACCAAGGAGGCACTTGCTCACAACTGGCTGGAGTACATTTGTCACATCCAAGAGACTTGTTGCTGGAGATGCTTTTGTGTTTCTAAGGTTTTTAATTCAGGAGCCTTATTGTATTATTTGTTTCTGATGTTGTTTCATCTGTTGTGATGGTGTGCACTTTGGTCTTGACATGATTGTTGCAGGGGAGAGAATGGCGAACTGAGAGTTGGTGTTAGGCGTGTAGCACGACAGCAAAGTCCCATGCCTTCTTCTGTGATATCAAGCCAGAGTATGCATCTTGGAGTGCTTGCCACTGCCTCTCATGCATTTTTGACCAGTACCATGTTTGTGGTATATTACAAACCTAGGTGGGTAAACAAGTTGAAATTTGTTTTTGGTGCTATAAAGCTTATAATTAAAATGTAACAGAATGCCTAACCCTTGGTCCACATGCCTTTTGATACATTCAGGACTAGCCAGTTTATTATAGGACTAAACAAATATCTGGAGTCAGTCAACAAGTTTTCAGTTGGCATGCGTTTCAAGATGAGATTTGAGGTGGAGGACTCACCTGAGAGAAGGTATCTATTTTAGCACACACGAAATTTTCATAAGCACTTTGTGTTCCCTTCAGTTCTAGTTGGTCCTTTATTGTTATATCATATTACTTTAATTTTTTTGGTCAGGTTTTCTGGTACTATTGTTGGGGTTGGGGATGTATCTCCAGGATGGCGGAACTCTCAGTGGCGTTCATTGAAGGTTGAACTTAGACCTACATTTTTCCATCTAAATTCTTATTCAGTTTCGGTTTAGCATTTATAATCTTTTTGCCTTTCAGGCTCAATGGGATGAACCAGCAATAATTCCAAGGCCAGAGAGGGTTTCTTCGTGGGAGATAGAGCCTTTCGTTGCTTCCACTGCTTTGAATGTCACTCAACAAGTGGTCAAGAGCAAAAGGTCCAGGCCACCTGAGGTTTCGTCTTCTGGTACTAGTTGTTTTACCTAACTTTTCTTAATTAGACTAAACATATTGTAGGAGGATATAATAAGATATAGTAAGTTAAAATTAGTTTTTGGAAAAATTAGATGAGATACTTTCTATGAAAGTTGAAGTGTATAAAAAAGCTTCATTTATTTTATGTTATTAGGTTCTTGATTTTTTGAAAAAAAAGGGTATCTAAACATGTCCATGGTTGTTTATGGATTAAATGAGCATTGACTTAAATTATGTGATGGTTGGATGCAGAAATTGGCCCCAATTCCCCTGCTACGGCTTTGTGGTATCATGGACCATCCTTATCCCATGACCCTACTGCATTGGGTGGCACTTCAGAGGTCCAAAGCAATGAAAGCCCAGTTATATGGTCTACAAGGATGAAAGAAATTAATGTGAATCCTATGAATGGTAACAAGAGCAGCTCCAGCAGAGTCCGTGTGGAAGGAATGTGGCCTTCTTCCCCACATTTGAGTGTCTCTTCCAACCTTTTTCCGGACCCCAAAAACAGCAAAGCTGTCACAGCACAATCAAATGTCTCTGGGTATGCCCCTGTTTCATGTAGGCCGAATGATGATTTGGCACATGATCCCGTGGAATGTGGTAAAAGAAGTGAGAATCCCATGGACTGTTGGGTATTTGGAGTTAATTTGACTAACAATTTTACTAATGTTGCCCTCCCGGATAAAGAACTGGGATGTCCAGCTATAATAATTCCTAGTGGTCCCAAAGATTCTATTCCTGTTGCTGCATGTGAAACTCAGGCTGGTCAGAATCACAATTATTCACTGTCCAATAAGGTGCAGAAGCAAATTATTTCTGATGGATCACCCAGTGAGAGACACGCCAAGCAGGCCACAGTACCATCCACCAGGACTCGGACCAAGGTACCTATATCTTCCACCCTAAGACTACTGTTCTAAAGATTCCTTTTCCTATTTTCTATTGTGTCAAACAAATAAAATTAAAACCTATGCTTAGCGCTAGGAAATTGGTCTGCCTTTAAGTAGGTCAATGTTAGGGTAGGAATATATTGAACGTAACATTTTTTTTTAAAATTTTTATTCTTTTTGCATAATTTCTATCACATGTTGTTGTTTGAGAAGGTGCAAATGCAAGGTGTTGCTGTTGGTCGTGCAGTTGACCTCACTGTCATAAAAGATTATGAGGCTCTCATAGACGAGCTTGAGAAAATTTTTGATATTAAGGGGGAGCTTCGAATGCAAACCAAATGGGCTATTACTTTCACTGATGATGAAAATGACATGATGCTCGCTGGTGATGATCCATGGCCGTAAGTAATTATGAGTTTTACCTTCAACTTTATCTGATTCACAAAAACTGGACTTTAATTGTCTTCTTTTTCATCCTCCCCTTGATTGCAGTGAGTTCTGTTGTATGGCGAAGAGGATTTTCATTTGTTCAAGGGAAGATGTGAACAAGTTGAAAAACAAGCATTCGGCGTGTTCATCAGAGGCTGAGGAGACTTTGTTGAGCCAAGATTCACAGAATAGGGAAGAAACTCAGCAAGTCTCTTGTGATTTGACAGCTTAATATTTTTAGTTTTTTGGTTTGGGAGGGGTTTAGGGTGCTTGATGGTTTGAATTGCTTAATTTTATGCGACTTTAAATTGTAGAGTAGTGAACGTGTGTAAGTGGACTAATATAATATAACTAAATTTAGGTACTTTATATTTGTGAATACTTTTTTTGGGGTGGTACCATCTGCATAAACAAGCATGCCTCTTCTTTTTCTCCCTTTTAGTTATTTGCCTTTAATGGGTTAGGCATGTCCTGATTGATTGATTGAATAAATATTGTTGGGAAATGACATTACCAACGACAATGTCACGAATTGATACGAAATTTACGTGGTTAGAACTAATTTGTCTACATTTTCGAATCACCACTGATATTATTTGGTACCAGGTAACATTATTAGATTGGCGCTTTTCGTTACTGATGTTACAATTCATACCGAAACAAATAACAATGCCCATTCTTGTGTTATCAAAATATTTGGCATAACATTTAAATGTTTCCGTGTTGGGTAACGACCCAACACTTAACTTTGTTTGGAATTTTTTTGGTATATACATAATTTTACCGTTATAATCATTATACTGTATATTCACGCTTTGCTTGATAGCAGTATGAAAGTATGGTTGTTCTGTTCACATAATTGTTTTATTTTTTAAATATTTTTCAGATATTATAGCATTTCACAATAAAGTTTTAAGTGTTGGTGGAAAATTTCTTCAGTTGTATTCAACGTTGGTTAAAGTGATCATGCTTCCACTTCAAAATTTAATATGGAGGTTTGTTTTATTGTAATAAGATTGTGTTTTTGATGGGTAACTCTAATCTAAATAAAAAGTACCGACGATAAATAAAAGAAAAGTGATTATGATAGAGTTTTTTCATTATGAGTTGTTATTGTCTTTCATTTAACGTCTTTTCTAAAGCTGTTAAATAAAATTAAAGCATATTCAATGATGATACGTAACGAGAAATTTATTCCATGTGCGCCGGAGAATGTCACTTTTCCAGATGTTACACATTTATAGACAGGCGATACAAATGTTTGTGCGAATATAGAATTGTGTTTCTTGCATTGTCTACCTGGTAAGTTGCCTAAATATTAGAGGCTAAGATTGTTTCCAACAATATCCTCAATTTTTTTTCATAAAAATAGGGAAGAATGCTTTTGAAATTGGCATAGTCAAAGGAAGTGTTCTCATAAGAGGTCAAAAGGAAGTGTGTTGTTTTAAGTGCAATAATCAGACAGCCACTGTCTCTTCCGCTAGATGCATCTGCTTTGGGTTTCACCTTCTTTTTCCCTTTCAAAATTGGGTCTCACAGGAGCACTACAACACTTTGCCCTTTGCCTTTTCTTTTTCTATCTATTATCTTTATGTTAATATGTCTTAAAATCCTCTAATTATATTTTTTGTTCTCATTCTACACTCTTTTTTATTGGTTTAGTCAAATTTAGTAAGGTTGTTTAGTCAAAATTTTGTAAATTTATATCCCTGTTGATGGTTTAAATGTCTTATTCTCTTAACAAAACCGTCACATCTATTATGGTATACTTTTTTTGGTCCTTTATTACCGTGTGGTGTTAGATCACCGTTTGTCCATATTAGTTTTTATACTACATATGATTAAATATTATTCATTACTTTATTTTAAATTTAAAAATTTAAATGCGCAGTACTCAAATTTTTAGAATCACATACTAATTTCTTCTACTTGAAATAAGTCCGCGTGCAATTTAACGTATACTTGGATAACTTTCTTTTATAAATATTCATTTTTCAATGTTAAGGGAAATGAATTAATTTGTTGCTTTTGTAAAACAGAAAGAAGTATAACTACCACTACATGTGTGGAATCTTAAATCATGTCTTTTCTAGGGTTGATGACAGTTACGCTTAACATTTCCTTTGGAATAATTATACCACTCAAGTTTAAATTCATGAATATATGTGGGTAGATATCCCAAAATTTAATTTTAGGATTAAACCTAACTTTGTCCTCATAAAATGAATATGCTTTGATTTTAGCTTTTACAAAAATGATTTTTTTTTATTCTTTAAATTATAAATTATTATTTTTAGTCCTCTTAATATAAGTGAAATTTATTTTTAGACGTTGCAAACAAATATTTGATTTTAATCTTTTCATAACTTGAAATTTTTAAGGAGATAGAAAAAAACAAATAAAAGTGGTATAATTAAAATGATATATGAATATTTTATATTAAGATGAAAAAAATTATATATTTAGAAAAAAAATAGTTATTACGTTTTTATTTTTAATAAACACTATCTTTTTAGGAAAAATTTGTTTTTTTCTTCTCTATCTTCTTTTTAAATTTATAATCACATTTTTCATCAGACTAGGATTAAATGTCACTTTTAAACTCCTGATAATGAATAATGAATAGGGTAGAGTTGTTTGATCAAAATTTTGTTTAGAGTAAGTTTTTTTTTGCTTATTTTTTCTTTGAATTAATTTTGAATTTTCTATTCATGTGGATAGACATGTTTTGCCTGTAGTGACTTTGACTTTAGGATTAGTCTTTGTTAGTTCAAAATCCTAGTATTGTGTTCATATCATTGATCAAGACTTTGTGGTGCAGGCTAGGCTACTCCTACTTTCTATAGGAGTTGGATTGTGAGTGTTCATCACTCTAATCAGGTAAGAGAAGCTAGTGTTATATTTTGATATAACTCTATATTATAAGATCTAGATATGAAGGTGAAGTGGTCACAAGTTTCAAATTTTTTTTGCAAGATTTGGTTTGTTGATTGAAATATATGTTATTTGGTGAAAAGAGTTGGACGTTTAAACAATTGGATAAATGGTTGATGATTTATATTGATTGTGATGTATATTTTGAAGTTAAGTCTTTGTTTTTACATGTAAATTGTGATTTTAAAAGAGTTATACTTTTTTTTTTATCTCAAATCCACTCACTACAATTCTCTTTCTAAAACAAATTGAATTACACTTTTTGAGGTGCTCTCGATTTCAAATTCGCTTAGCACAATTTCCTTGCACTCAAGCGAATTGAACTGCAGGTTTTGGGATATTGTCTGCCTCAAATCTACTTAGTGCCAACACTCTGCACTTAGCATCAACACCCTGTACTCAGCGTCAACATCCTGCGCTTAATGCAAGCAATGTAAGCTCAAGCCCCAACTTCGTGGACTCAAGCTATTTTCACAACATTTTTCATTTTCGTTTAGCTATCTTTTTTTTTTCTATATAGGTCATGAAATTGAAAGGGACAATCCTCACTCTACTAGTATATTAGAATCATATAGATGAAGATTCTTAGGTGGTGAGAGACAATCATATGAGCGAGTTTGAGATTTGAAAAATAATTGATCAAAACATATCATATGGATTAACTTTGTTATATTGGATGGATGGATTCATATGTACATGTGGTTATGTGGAGAGATTCCCCAACAGAAATAGTATGATAGGTCTATGAGTCTAATTTCAATACATGAGTCTTCAAAAAATAGAGTCAAATGTTTATGTGTGGATATGAGTGAATTTTTTGCATGAGTGATGTTGAACATGAGATATTTGTAGACACTTAGATGTTTAGTACATGGGAATGAATGAAATGTTATGATTCATATATTCATGATTGTATTCATTGAATTAGATGAATTATGAAAAATCATAAGTTTGTGATTATTTATTGAAATCTAAAGTTATATTAAAAGCCTAAAAAATACTAGTTTACCCTGTGTTTTTGTCAATGTTGTAATTATAAAAATTTGTTATGATCATATTTTATACGGAGTATATATTATAGGTGATGAATCTCAACATAAGAAAACGAGGTGTTAGCATAGAAATCTGGATAAATCTTTTTATCTTATATATTTGACAATTCTTATAAAAAGGATAATATTTTGTAATATAATATTATGAATATATAAATTATATATATATATTAAATTGTATAATAATTATTAAGTAAAGTAAATGAGAATATTAAGTTATTATTTTTAATATCTATTTAAAATATGATTATTTTTAAAACTTATTTAAATAATACTTGTCATACTAATGCTATTTTTTTTAAAATATCACATGTTGAACCTTTTATTTAACCCGTGATTACATAACATGTATGGCAATACTATGGATAAAAAATAGTTATTTTCAATTTGTGAGGGAAAAACAACTTTTATTTTATAGAAATCAAAAAAGTTTTTTTTTTTACTTTATAAAAAATTAAAAAAAATATCGAAACAATAGAAAAAATAGGATTTGATATTAAAAGTGGAGGCAATGGCCAACATGTTTTGATGAAGATGGTGAAAATTGAATCCATATTAAATTAGTGAAAACAACACAATCTAAGTGGGACCTTTGTATGATTTCCCAATAAATGTAGAGCTAAATATAGGTGATATATAACATAAGATGAATCAAAAGGTAAACACAAGTAATCGATGTGGAATCATCTTCAGTTTTTCTTGCGTCACAACACCATGACCTTTTCTTTGCATGCTTAAAAGGTGTTACTTCTATAATCTTTTTCAAACATAATGCCTTTATTCATTTTTCTAATGAATTTATCTTTGCGTTGACTATTTTATTCCTAAAATTTTCAAATAAATATAATTTTTTTCTCAAATTCTTAAAAGTATATTTCACTCTATTAAATTTTAAAAAATGCAATTTCATTTTTACAAACTCAACAGAAACTAAAAATCGACTTTTAAAAAACATTTTTAACCTTTCAAATTCATGACTTAAGTACTACAAAAAAATTATTTATTTTAGGATTGATTTTAAAAGAAAATCAAGACACCAAAATATATTTATTTCAAATTTCAGAAACTGAAAATATAATCAACTCTAAAATTTTCACCACTTTCTTTTAAAGTTACATAAAAGAAATAGAATCTTTACTTAAAAAAAGTTAATACAAGTATACAACTAAACAAAGAAAAAACCCGGGTAGCGTCGGGTACTCTCTAAAAATTATTATGGTTTAAACGTACATTAATATGCTTCTCATGTATTGTTTTGATATTTTAATTTGAAAATTGTAAAAATAAAAATAAGAGGTTAAAATTAAAATATATAAATTTTATTGATATAATACGTCAAATTTAAAATTAAAAAATTCAAATGAACATATAATGTTAAAGTTTACCTTATTTTTAAAATAATGCAAAAAAAATGTTTATCATTGTGTTTCTAAATAATGGAAAATATGTTACATTTAGTAACATCCTTCGTGCTACAATAAATAATAAATTAAAATTTAATCCTAACTTAAAATAGCATCACTGGTTAATTAACAAAGAAATTTTACGAGTATTGAAAAATATTGTAAAAAATATAATATCATGTTAGTTATATTACAATTCCCATTTAGATGCTGTCGTAGCAATAATAGTAATAATAATAATATATCATGTTAGGTATGGGAGATTATTTCAAAATAAACGAAATTCTCATAAATAAAAATGTTATTATATAAAAAATGTAAATTAATTTATGGTACCACCTATGAATTGTGTTTTGCCTAGGCTCAGCCTCCACTTGAACCCACTGGACAAGAAGGAGTTTTTTTTTCTTTTCAAAATTCACATTTTAACGGGCCTTTTTAAGAACTTTTATAGTCAATTAATTACTCGATTTAGGTGAAATGACAAAAATATTTTTAAATAAAAAAGGATGTAAATAAAAAATATTTTTAATTATTTTTTAGAATATATTTTTGAATTAGAATTTTTGGAATACTTTTCTAAATTTTTAAAATATATTTTCAGATTTTCTTTTTTAAAATATATTTTTTTCATTCTGAAAATTTTCAGGAATAAAATTTTAATTTTTGAATTCTATTCCAAAATTTTATTTCTACAACACAATCATATTTCAAATTTACTTTTTCTGAATTTATCTTTTGAATTTTAAATTCCAAAATTAGAATAATTTTAGAAATTTGAAAAGAGAATTAGGTGATGTATTTTTAATTTATCAGGGTTTCATTGAAGCCATGTAAAATAATCAGTAAATCATTTCAAGAATAAAAAACGAGTTCATAGGGTCTCTATTTTTTTTTTCTTTTACAAAGCATTATATAAACCACTCATAAAATCAAAAGTAATATATTTTAAAATTAAATATACTAATAAATGATACACAAATAATGTAGAGATACTAGAACCGTATAATTTAAATTTTTAGAAAATAAAAAGTAATATATTTTAGAAGAAATTTTTTATTTTTTTTATATTTTATATACCTCCAATTTGGATCATTTTGTAACTTGGCCCAAACTCTTATCCTACTTAAACCCAATTTCAGTTTCAATTTCATTAGGTGTTTTCTTCGTGCCCCTTCATAGTTTCTTCCTAAACCTCCATAAGGCAAATGCTCCCTGCATCCAACACTTTTGAACCTGCACTCAATATAATTTCAAAAATTCCAAAAATACCCTTTATTCCGGAAATAAAAATCCAGAATTGAAAATAATGCATTCCCCAAAAAAAAAATCCGGAAGAGGTTTTTGTATTTTGGATATAAAAATCCGGAAAAAAAAATCAAAATTACATTCCGGATAAAAAAAATTCAGAACTAAAAATAATACATTCCGGAAAAAATTATCCGAAAGAGATTATTGTGTTCTGGAAAAGGGGGTCCAGAATGTAATTTTATATACACCCCATTTTCTTAAGGGTATTTTCGGTATTTCCCCTGTGATTGGGTGCAATGATATGGTGCATGAAGCAATTGCCCCTCCATAATTCTTTTAATTTTAAAACTATCCTTCGGGAAAAATTGTTTATTTTTATATTATATAATCCATATATCATTTAAATTAGACAATTTAAAAATAATTTATATTTTAAATTTTACAATTCAGAAAGAATTTTCTAAATTATCAAATACGTTTTGAATGGTAAAGTTTGAAATATACATTTGTATTTTGAATAATAAAATTATAAAATATTTGAGAATAAAAAATATATTTTAAATTATAAAATTTTAAATATAATTTTATATTTTAAACGGTAGAATTTTGACAAATTTTTTTAAAATTTTAAATATCTTTTGAATTTTACAATTTAAAATATAAAATTATATTTTAAATTGTATAATTTAAAAATATTAAAAATTATTAAAAATATCAAATTAATAAAATTTTACTAAAGATAAACTGGACATTTCATAAAAAAAAATATGGAGGTGTATAAAGAGAACACCCATTGACTAACCTTTTAGGGACCAATATATTTAGACTAAAGGCGACCAAATGGACCGACCCAATGTGCAAAAACAACCCGTTAAAGGGACCAAATTGACTTTTGAATTTTGACTGCTTCTTTATGCACCTCCATATCTCCTTCTCTCATCTCCATAAATTTTCATATTTTCAAAAATATTCCTTTGTAATATTCTGGATCACTCATAAGTTTTTTTTCAAAATCGTAATTAGTTTCTGGATTATGTAATCCGGAAATCTTTTTTCAAATGCGTATTTGAATTATATAATTCAGAAGCTACTATAGGAAGGTGACACAAAAAAGATAAAAATGTATTTTCATGTTTTGTATGGGATATCAGAAAAATATATAGAGATACGGGAAGAACAATCTAGAATTTTAGGTAAAACAAAAACAAAAAATGTTCAATCAAATTTACCCTAACTAAAAAAGTTATCATATTTTAAATCATTATAGGTGGTAAATAAGTCCAAATTGGGGAGTATAAAAAATCTGGCGGAAATTTTGGTTTACGAAATTGGTGGAAACATTGTGAATACAAATCAGAACGATTATTTTAAATTTGTTTGGTCGCAGATTCTGTTGATTTGAATTGTTATAGATATAGAAGTGTGAAATCAGTTAATTTACTTAAGATGAAGCATATTATCAACATTGGGAGTATTAAGAAATCTGATGGTTACAACTAATTTCAGTTTGTATTTGATGGTAACATGATGCTTTTAATATAAAGAGAAAAGACTGAAAACAATTTTTTTGGTATTATTTTGACGAAGAAAGTATTGAAGTTTCTTATTTTATTATTGCTTAAAATCGGAGTAAACAACAGAAAACATGAGAAAGTTTTTCTTTCAATAATGTAAACATTTATTGCTTAACCGAGTTAATATTGAAAGGTATAAGAGAATTGTACACAGGACAATAACCTACAATCTTAAGATAGCCACCTCTTGACAAAAAAATACCTTGTTCAAACCTTTATACGTTATTCATAAAATAATATTTGTATTCTTTCCAAATCTTAGGGATGAGCTATCTTAACTAACAATTATCATCAAGAGATATAAAATTTGTCAAATAATCTACAAAAATTTGAGTAAAAAATTTACCACATAAAAAATTAAAAAGAATTGGACTATTTTTTTTTCTTTGACTCCGGACAGTTGCACTTTTGGATTAAACCTTGGGCCGGCCTTCCGTATAACTAAGTCTCACACTATAAATTATATAAAAATATTATTATATGGACATATAAATATTCATTATTTAAGAATTATTACATATTATTTTTTATGTACTTTTATTTGAAAGACATATTCTAACTTATTGTTAAGTGAGTTTTTCAAGAAGTCTACTTCGTTGATAATTAATCTGATGTTTTACCATTTTATAATTTATTTTGTATTTTGCAATGGCTTTGTGGTGTTGTTTATTTGTTTATTTTAAATTTGATAATATTTTTAAACAACATGGCATTCATTGCGTTATAGAAGATCTTTTCTAATATTTATATAACAATATCTAAATACTTTAAATAAAAAGGTATTTATCAAATACCTGCTTAAAATTTGATTTTCTCTGGTGCAAAATGAGAGAAAACTTCTCCAGGGTGTGTTTTTCTTCCTCTCTTATTTATTCCCTTTATTTCTTTTGGCCCAAGGAAAGTGGTTTTAATTAAGGTTTTGATACATATTTGCACTGTTATTATAACTTGTTATGAGAAAAAAGAAGTTATTATTCTGCATTATTACTCAAGGACTGTCTGCAAGTGTCGGTGGTGTCTGTCCATAAGTTGATGACTGACTTTGTTTTGTCTTCTATAGACAAAAATCTAAGTGTAGCTGCAGCTAATGAAGAAAGGTGGATCACATTTCTGTATAAAATATTCAAAAATGTTATATATCAATCATTCATAAAGCAATATATTATTTGCATATTTTGTATTGTTTAGTATATGTTATAATAAAAAACAACAACACATAGAGTCATAGTATGTAGATTGTATGAACATTTTAAAAAAATTGACACCAGCTTTTACGTTTTAAAAGAATAAAATAGACAAGTCATGTTTTACCCTACACATAACTTCTCAATTAAAGAACAAATTTCTTCTTATATTGTAAATTTTGAGCTTATAACAAATCATTTAATTAAATTAATAAACTGTCAGTTTTGTTACCTACCTTTTTCTCTGTGAGAATGGCATTTTGTAAACGTTAAGTCACCTTATAATTATACTATATTGATGTAATTTTGGTTTTTATATCAACAGCCAAAAAAACTATCACCGAACCATATGTCTTTATTTTATCATATGGCCATATTTTATTTCTGTCTCTAATTTTTTTTTTCTTTACTTTTAATTACAGTTATTTTAACTTTTGATTTTTGTTATTTTATTTTAGTCCCTCTAAAATATTTTTTATTCCTGTAATATGTAATAATAGCTTTTTTAGTCCATATCAACTATTTTTAAAAGAACTAATTCAAAATATAAAAACCATTATAAGAACTAAAATAATAATAAATAAATATTTTACAGAAATGAAAACAAAATAACAAATAATTTTATTGTCTAATTCCTTAACTTAAATTTCTTTATGAATTTGGGCATATTTGAGCTATTTACAGAGATAAAAACTTCCTTCTGACTATTAAGTTTAGACTGTTTAATAGATTTTTTACAGTTTCCCATTAAAATGTCTATTCTTACTAAAAATAGCAGAAATAACAATTAAGACCAACGTAAAATTAATTAGACAAATTCCAATTAAAATATTGAATTTATTTATATTTATAGTAAAAAAATTAATAATTAAAACTTTTAAGTATGAATAAAAATATATTTAAAATTAAAATTGAAAGAATATTAAAGGTAATTAAAAAAACTATATGAAAAAATGGTTAAATCACGTGAGTGTGTTATTTATATTCTGTTTTACTTTATATAGTTGTTGACTTTGAAGTTGTGAGGACGGTGGGCATAATGATGAATTTTGGCTTGGCTTATTTGACGAAAAAAGAGACTAAAGAGTGATTCTTTTGCTTGTCTTTTCAGTGTACAATTTCTAAGCTATATTTTCCTTTTCTTCTTCCCTCACTCCACTCGATCGAGTGTGAAAAAAACTCTTCTTGAAAATTACTGTTTCAGTCATTAGTTAATTTTAATATTTGATAAATTAAATGCATAAAGCATAAAACAAATGCATGATCAATTAGATTAGTAAGTTAAAACAAACTTGTATTTTTAACAAGATTTAAAATGATTTAAACATACAATGATCTTGCAAAATCAAATTGGTTAAATTAATTTTGTTGTGAAGTGATTTATATTTTCTAAATGAAGGTATCTATAAAATTTATTATAATTTTTTTATTGAATATAAAATTTATTTAAAATTATTTTTAAAATATGGATTAGGTAAAGAAAATTTAATCTACCTTAAATTAATAAAAAAAACTAAATAGTTAATTTTATTTAAAATAAAAAATTATATTTTCTTTAAAAAAAATCCTCATTTTATACTTTTTTTTAAATCCAGTAAATTTAAGGAAAGGAATTCATGTTGGACAGACAAGTATATCATGGAGTCAACGCTAAACATGTTACACGATCTCCAAATTACTAAATAATTGGATAAATTTGATGAAGCTGAAGTTCGATATGGAAAATGCATATGTCAGGATATCTAACAAACAGTTAGAGCTCAAAATGCTGATAAGAAGAAAAGATATAAATAATTGATACGATCAAATAATGTGATGGGAAAAGAAAAGTAAAGGTGTTTATAGTTTTGGTTGTCTAAAAAAATGAAGAGTCTTTGAATCTTGTTCGCACATTATTAACCTTGATTCATAAGATTTATGTTTGACACATATAAAATGGACATGTTTGAATCGACAATGTCACGTTACCAATCTCACTCCAACCTGTACATGCTCTGTTCATGTAATGTATCCCAATTTGGTATTCGAAGCGTGTGATAAACCATATTCACTATGGACAAACACTAGCAAAATAATCTCTATGCATAAAGAGGAACACAAACAACACAGTCTTTTCTTAAAGACAAATTAGCGTAAGGGGTTCTCGTGACGGTGTAATGATAATAAGGGCTTTCATGAACGTGTATCCATGGGAGACATATTCACAAAATTTGTGCTACTCAAATAATGGTTAAACTATACTACTGCAAGAGAGAACACAGCAATAGGGTTAAGCGAGTATTAACTGCAACATTAATCTTGTTTAGTTTATCCAAGAGGTTAGTAACAAATTACATTAACTCCTTTGCTACAAGATAAATAAACAGTGTGGAGAGAAGATAAACTGATAGAAAATAAAAACATTGATATATAAAAAAATGAAATACTTGTGTTAATTACTATGAAAAAATCAGATTTAAGGTTACTCATATTTTTCGTGAAGGGAATGCGTGTGCTGATAAGTTGGCTAATTTAGGATTTATTCATAGAGAATCATTTCATTGGTATAATAGACTTCCATCTAGTCTGTTCTTAAATTTTTTTATTAATAGGTATAGTCTATCTATGTATCGTTTTTATCAACATATGAGTTTTGGTTTAATCTCCCATGTTTTTGTATTTTTTTAATAATATTTTTTTTATCTGATGGTAAATGATTGTTGTTATTTGAGGTGTTAGTTTAGCTTAGATCAAGTAACATAATGATTAGCTTAGATCAAGTAAGATAGTGATGTCCGAAAGTTTTTTATAAAAAAAAAAGAAAAATAATTTAAAGTCATAGGATTTCATTTACTTTATTATTATTATTTTTGTTTGGGTGGTGATATGTCGAGAGTATTTATAATAATAAATATACACTTGATAAATAAATAAATAAATATTTTTTTAATTAAAAATATTATTATATTATTATAATGGTTTATCAAGTATATGTATATTATTTTTGGTGTCGACAAAAGCTTTTCCTTTTAGGCTCAAGTGTCATTCCAAAGTAATACCCTGTATATTTGGACAAACTCTATACAAATATATTTTTAAAAATTAAAATTAAGATATAAGTCATGCAAAAGGTTTACTACTTTTCTAAAACTAATGTCATTGCGTTTGATAGCGTTTTTTAAGGAGATATTCTCCCTTTGAGTTTTGTATATAAGATCTGACATAGAAAGGTTTGGTATGAGGATGAAATATTAGAAGGAGAGAGAAGAATAGTTGTGAAGAATGGGTTTTGAGGAGCAGAAGAAGATAGGAAAGTTAGCCTTGTTCACTATCCCACGAATGGAGTCCCCAGAGAGATCAGGAATGGCGACTCCGCCACTTCACACCTCTGCAGCTGTCCCTTTTCGTTGGGAAGAAGAGCCAGGAAAGCCAAGGCCATGCAGTGCCCTCATCCCTTTCTCCAACCCCATCGATTTCGTACCCAAGTGCTTGGAACTCCCTCCGAGGTTGCTCATACCCTCTCCCTATGTCTCCACCGTCAACACCTTTCGCTCTCCATCCTTCACAACCACTTCCAACTGCTATGGTTCTGATACCAAGGTGCTTGGAGCCATGGTTCTCGCCAAAGCCGGGGGCTTCAAGGACTCTCTCTGGTTTGCTTCTTGGAAAAAAAAGCCCTTCAAACTCAAAAAAAGAGAGGTCACTGGGGCCAGTCATGTCTTTCCTTCTTCTTCTTCCACTGATATTAAGGACACTGACACCATCCCAAGCATCAAACGTTCTGGCGTCTGGGTAAGCTTTTACTCTTCCTACTTTCATCCAATGTTCTTTCCCACTTCTGTTTGGAAAATACTGCTACATGCACATCCTACTTGTACAGTGCTTCACTTGGGACTTCGATTCTTAGCTTGTACTATTAGGGGTTTCACTTGAAAAAAATTTACTTTTTACCCAAAAACAAAATTGCTACTTTGAATGGAGTAAAAGTTGAAGGGTTATGTGCGTGACGAAAGTCATTTTGTGTTAGTGTTTATGTCAGATCTGTGATTAAAAAGGGAAGGGTTTCTAATTTTGCAATGTCTAAAATTGTTTGCAGACAAGTATTTGTGAACGGTTGAAGCTGGCTGTTGGAGGGAGGAGTAAGAAAGTGAAGAAAGATGGGAGTGGCGGTGGCCTTAACCCATAGGGTCATATTATTTTACTTTATGAGATGAGTGTGACATGTAGAAGGGTTGCTGACAGAAAAGGTGTTTGGTTTGCTGCTATGCTAGAAAACTTGATGCTTGTAACATGGAAAGTTGTACAGTGTTTAGTTCACATGTTTAGTTGATAAGAATTGTTGTTAACTGAAGGAGGCATTGTGTTAAAGTCTCCATCTTATCTTATGGCCATGGCCCAGGAGAAAATGATATGGACACCCATCACACTTCACCAAGTTCTTCATCTTTTGTCGGTACAATATCACCCATCTTAAGTCAGGTCATTTGGCCATAATTAACAAGTTAAATATTTTACACCATTATGCAATTTCTTTTAATATTTTTCTTTCACGTCTTAGTCTTTCTCTTTCTTCGCTCACTAAACTTCAAAACCATGCTATCAACTTTCTCTATTGCTTTCTTACGAATATTTCTTATACGTGTTATATTTCTAAAGGAAAAAATGTTCTTTCACTATCATCTAATTTTGTAAATCGCCATAATCCAACTTTTGTTATTTTTAATACTCTTCACACAAATGTACTTTTTTGCTTTATAATTATATTTAATTTCATTTTTTTAATATACTTATTTTAAATGTATTTTAGTTCATATATCATTTGAAACTGTAAAACATATTTCGTCGTCAAAAAAAAAAAAACTGTTCACCTAATGTTATTGAACTTTTTTATGTGCAAAATGTAGCAGTCACGTTTAATTTTCTATATCTTTTTTTATTTGGTGGGTTCTTCACCTATTCGGAAGAATATAGGAAAGAAATTTTTTTTACAAATAATGATATTTTCTTTTATTTGGTAGAAGAGAAAAAAAAGGGAAAAATATTTGGAAATAAAACAATAAATAAATAAATTTAAATTTAAGATTAAGATTAAAGGGAAAAATGTATTGATATAAGATTTATCTCTCTCTCTCTCTATATATATATATCCTTTATTTTTAATTTAATAAAAACATCATTTATATTTTTTTTCTGGATTAAGTAGATAATTTATTTATTTATTTTATCCATTTATATTTTATTTCCTTTTTGCTATGAAGAAAATAAAAGCTCAAAATTTTTATTTTTTAATTATACAAATTTCAAAACATGCAAATAGAACATAATAATAATAATGGTAATTAATTGTAATTATATGGTAATTTTTTTCAAGTAATATTTTTTTAAATTATACAAATAATTTCTCCCAAGTTTTATTTACACAAATAAAGAGTTTATTTGAGAAGAAAAAAATCCATTAACACAAATTCTCAAAGTGTGAGCGAAAAAAGTTTTTCCTTTTCTGAGAATCACGGGGCTTTATCCCAATAAAAAAAATTAAATTCACACAAGGCCTAATTGGTTTTGGTTTTCTTGTCTGTAGCCTGTATGTAGCCTGTAGGTAACATAAATATCATTTTAATAAAAATTATAAACGTGTCTTCTACAATCTAACTAATTACTTTCCTTTTATAACAAACAATTAAAAAATTGTATATATCATTACAAAAAAAAACATCAAGTACCCTTCCAATTATCAGCATATCAGTTCGAATTTCAAATAAAATTAGATTATAATTTTATGATTTGAGATATTGCGAATGAAAAGCAAATTGTAATTAAAAAAAATCTTTTACATCAATACATGATAAATATAATTCTATTGGATGAGTTAAAATATGCTTATTCATGTGTAATTTTTGTTAGCAAGCACGTTGCTAGAATGTTTTCACTTGCTTAGGGTGCTAGGTGATACTTAAATTCTCAGTATTCAAGAGAACTGCCTAGACCTCGTGAAGATGTTGTAATGTTTCAGCATTTAAATATCAACCAGCTAAAATACTAAATAACATCCATGAGTTTACGTATCAAAAAAATCCTTCACAAAATAATCCTGCACATCGATCCATGGAAACAGTTTAAAGAAATCATATTTTCTTGTACAGCAGAATTAATCAAACTCGGCAGAAAAAAACTGATATTTTAACCCAACTCATAACTAAAATTAATATGAAATGAAACCACTGACTGATTCCGGAACACATAAGATCGTCAGACAGGGAAGCTAATCCAATATTCCGTACTCTTATTTCTCTCACGTGGAGAATTAAAATAAGTTCAAACAAGGAAGTCAGCAAATTTTCCCTCACATCTCTCAAGTAAATCACATTTACTTTTTACCAGTCATACCTGCAACCACCTGCAATGAACAAGACACCTCAATATCAGGAAACCATTAATGTGGAATTGTGGGTGACAGAAAGCACATAGAGCATCTCATTTGGGTTCGCTCTTTTATGTCACGGGATCTTAGTACTTATGTTAAAGCTCATTGCTTAAAAAGTTAACACGAAAGAAATTATCTTATACATAAATTAATTTTAATGTATAATGAAACTTATTTATTTATTTTAGCAGTGTTCATAGAAAAATTGTCTAAAAATTACTCTGTATAAGGTGCGATTTTAAATCAGAATTGTCACATCAATTGTTTCAAAGGTAATAATAATAATACATAGGAACTGGTTCTTAAGTTTAAGAGCTACCCCTTATGCAACTCCCATTAGCAACCTTTACAAATGTTCTAATACCCTTCAAAACGAGCAATTCTTGCTAATAACGGCATGTTAAGATCCAATAAGGAGGGCACTAAAAAATCATGAAGGTTTGTCTAATGTTGAATGAGAGTTGATGAAACGAAAGTGAGGGATGGTTTTCAAAACCCAGACCATACATTCTGATGCTAAAACTCGTTTGTTTCAAAACAACCTTTTATTAATTATACGTTATTCAAAAGAGGGGGACGGAGTATTCTCTCCACCGACATTGGAAGCAACTGAAGCTTATCCTGGGGTCAGGAAATTTAAATTTTAGGAGATAGCACAACCAAAAATAATTTTAGTATGAATAATATTACTCTTTTTTTTATCAGCATTACCAGCGATGAAACAAAAAATATTATCTATATTTATACAACTGCTTGGATTTGAAAACAGTCTTACAAAGTTAGTTTCAAAAGCAACACTCACATCACTTAAAGCAGGTTGAGGAGGTTGCTTGGTTGCCTGATATGAATCCAACATGGGCCTGACGAAAGCTGGAAGAAATAGACCTGAGGGGGATAACGCAGCGTGATAAGTAATTGGCCTGTGAGTAGAACATAACTACAACCACGATATGTAGAATTTAAACTAAATCTAATTTTGAGTAGACTCGTAACAGAGCATAGACTGGTTATAGATAAAATTAAGTAATCAAAAGAACTCTCACTGGCATTCTGCCCTTCCAGACACACCAAAAGGAGAGCTAAGAGAAAGGAACTAAGAACCACAAAAATAGAACTCGGTGCTTTTATTTTCGGCCCTAATTTTTTAAAAGGATATTTAAAGAGCAATTTGAATTCATCCCTATTAGTCAAGCAGTTTTATCAAATAAAAGCAGAAAAGATTCACGCAATTGGGCGCACAAACTTCAGGCTAGAACAATTTCCTCAATGTGATTCAAATTATGCATGCCAAGCTTCAGGTAGTCTCATCAAATAAAAGCATAACATATTCAAGCAAATTAGAGGCTAGAACGACAAGAATTATTTGAATGATTGTGATCCAAATGGTATGTGCCAATTTGAATTAGCATGATTAAAGGAGGACTATGACCCACGATTACAATTTTCTGAATAGCAAAAGTAGCAAAGTCAAAACCTAACATCACAGGCACCCAATGCTCACTGAAGCCACCCGAAAACAAACAAAAAACAAGTAAAAAAATATTGATAAAATGAAAAATTTCACGAGCGCATGAAATAATCTGCTAGGCGTAGAAGATACTCATCTATTTAACAATGGACAAGCAAATGTCCAGGGTATTCTGACAAATACCAAATCTACATCATAACCGTTGAAATACTAGCATTAAAAATTTCTATAATTCTCCAAAAATCAAGTGCAGCATTTATAAATATCACAAGAATGAATCCCAATAAGTACTTGTAGATGGAAGGCTAAATCAATGACCACCAAAGGAGTTTTTGACATGAAATTATTGGCGAAAGGGAGAGAGTTAAGATTAGGGTTTTTGAGAATACCGAAGCCAGCGATGAGACAGGAAGCGGTGACAACAGGCTCTTGAACGACGAACATCTTCAACTTCTCCATCACTGCCATTTTCGATTTCGTTTTTCCTTTCTCGCTTCCAATTTCTTTGCTTCAATTTTGTATCTTCTACTTTCTTCTCGTGTGTTTTTATTCTTATTTTTGTTCCTTCTCAATTTTACATTGTTGGATCTACAACTCCGACCCATCTATGCTTCTAATGGAGCATTGGACCGCTAGTGGGCTGCTAATGGTGCCAATACAATGAGCCCGCAATGCCCGACCCAAACTGACAGACGAAGCCCACTTTCTGGAGTTGTATTGTATTTTGTATGCGTAGGTAGGACGATTTGGAAGGAAATACAGTATTGGTGAGGAGAAGAAAACTGTTTACCATTTTTTAGTTTACCTCTGCATGTGACGTCTAGGACGTCTTTGATTATAATCTTTGGACAAATTAAATATAATTAACAAATATTATGTCAAATAGGTTATGCTTAAGAATCCAAATGATAAAGACTTTATCATAATTTCAGTTCTTTTAATCAGGGATGTACCTTTTTAAAAAACAATATTAGTAGCACTCTCTTTAACATATTTCTAACACACTCTATTATTTTGTTAACATTTAATAAGAATTGTAAACTAATAAAATGCTCATAAAATAATTAGTAAAACTCAATTTTTGTAAATTCCAATAAATTTTAACAAGTAATAGATAGTATCTATTAAAGATTGTATTGCTAGTATATCTGTCCTTTTAAATTAGATCGTTTCAGATTTTGATCCTCAAATCATTTGGACCAATTATGTTAATCTATTTTTAAAATTATGCAAGTGTAGCGTTGCTATTCCTCTTTTTTTTCAACAATCCTCAAATTATTACTTCCTATTCAAATATTTGAGTGCTTACAATGTATCTGTGGTAAGAAAATAATTTAGAACTTTGACAATCATAAAGTTTGCGAAGATGTAAATACAAGAAAGTTTGAGATTTTTTTTTCATATTAGATAAAATTTGATGTTTAGCTTAGTAAACTTTGAATAGAGAGTTATTAAAATAATTTAATCGATTTAATTCATATAAATTGAGTAGAAAATAAATACTTGAGTTCTGAGTAGAACATAATCAACTACAGAACCAAAATCACTATTTAAAAAAAATGCTGAAGTAGCTAAAAAAACTTTAAAAGATTGAAATTAAACAATACTTTTTTTTTTCTCTTCTGATTCAAACAGCTTGTATTTTTCACTAGAAACAATCTAAGTCAAATATAATGAATCCATAAGGTCAAAAATGAATTATAAATAATGCAAACTAAAAAAACTAAACTAGTATTGATAGAAAATTTATAGTGACAATTATTTGTTAATCTAAAGTAATAAAATTTTTGGAGCCGTCCATTATTGACTAGACTTGGTCAGAATAAGTTAATTTAATACAGGTAGGATCCGTGAAAATAAGAATACTTGCATAAAACCAAGATATCGTCTTATAAATTAAGAGATTGGATACAGGATACAACAAACTAAACTACTACAACAGTGTCCTTCAAGATGTTTAACCTTTCTCCTCAACAAAGAGTCATCCCCAACATTTGTATTGGAGTAGTTAGTCACCAAATAAAGATTTTGGCAGTTAGTGGCTACAAAATAGCTCAAATAAAGAATCTACTTCCCGTGGAGGGAGGTATCTAAAGAAAAATAGCTGTTTCACATTATCTACATAAAGATTTATGTACATCATCTCATTAACACAACAGAATCAATACAAAAGCACAACTTAGAATTTACAATAGAAGAAGCCATAACAAATCTACAAAATTACATGCAAATCCGATAAAATAATTGTAACCACCTTCCCTGTTAACCCATTCCCTTTGTTCATCAATCTATATGACAAGCAGGACTACGATCAAATCTCACAGAACTATGAACGAGGCAACATCCAACCCATCGTCCATCCCAAAAGCAAGCCAGCTCCCACAAGACTCAATCCTAAAGCAAAGGCAACAGCATATGTTGTAATATCACATTTTGCATTGGCTTGCCTTTCTTGTTTGGCATTGGATATTTTTTGTTTCCTCTTCCGTGAGATTCTACCATCATAGGACATCCATGGAAGAGTCACTGGAAAGAGAGTAGAGATTGGCTGATCCTTGTTGTTAAGTGTTTCCAGCTGCAGCAGTTGTAACCATTGCTTATAGGCAAAAAGTTGTGAGGCCTGTTTAAAAATGAGAGTAACAATATGCTCTTTCTCTGCGTAGGCCTTTTTTGCTGCTTCCTCTGCTTCCCTTGCACGTGTTTGAGAGTGACACAATGCTTCCATTAGTTGAGCTTTGCTGGGGTTTTCATCGAAAATTTGTTGACTCCTTTTGACATCCTCATGCTTGGGGGTATCACTGCAACAATGTTGCAGGGCCAAACAAATATTATGCAAATAAAAAGCACAAAATGAGCATGAATTGTCTTGAATAGAACAAAAATAAAATACCAGCAGAATAAAATCTATAGTAGAATATATCATTGCGTTATTAAGGCAGTAAAATGAAATTAACAGCAAAATACCTTGAACATTTGTCAGAAGCAAAATATAAAAGCCCTTCACAGGCAGAAGGTCCCTGGTTCTTATGCATCAATCCTGAATCTAAACTTCCCGTCTTTGTTTTGTAATTATTCATGCGAGCACATGGGTATCCTCTAAGATGCTTCTTCTGTGGTGGGGGAAGATCACAGTTTTCAATGTGGTTGAGTGATTTCTGTGAAACAAATGAAGCTAATTCATCTCTATCTGAAGTTCGCCACCATGGTTCGGCCTTATCACTTTCAATCCAAGAATAATCTGATTCCAATGAAAAATCATTACTTTTCTTGGAGGATTCTGAGCAGCCAACACACTCAATGTCCACTGTCTCATGTTTAGCCATCACATTCATTAATTCCTGAAATTCTTGAGAATTCTTACTTACATCACTTGCCGTCAAAGTTTCTACCTCTTCCTCTAATATATTTAGTTGTTCATATGTTGAACCCTTTTGATACCCATAATTAGGCTGCAAATGCAACCACCACCTACAGTCCGGTGATAGATTAGAAACTGATGATTTCCTGTTAAAATGGATGACATTAACTGCGGTATGATCAGATTCATCTGATGGACTTGCAGGCTCAGTATCAACCAATTTTGATGTTGCACATGAAGATTGGCAACAAGCCAACTTGGGAGCTCTTTTTGCATCTTCTTGGACAAAGCAACGATTAGCAGTTCTCTGCCACAGAGCCCTTGCTTCTGCTCCTGCCATCACTTTCTACTCTTTCTTCATACTTACTGAACAAAATAGAATTATAAGTACCTTTTTTTTTTTATAAAGTTTTCGTGTTAGGAATTATAAGTACTTAAAAAGCCTACTTATACCACATTTACACAAAAGAAAAAGATATTAAGTTTTAGTACAAAGCATTCAAGAAGGAATTCATATAATGGTAGATTAGAAGTCCAAACATACTCTAGTGTGTTTTAGCAACATGCTGAAAGCTTATGAGTTCCAAGGTGAGGCAAGGGCCCACTCAATTTTGTTTTTATAGCATTGAATATGTACACTCTAATTATAAAAAAAAATCTAAATATTTACAAATATAATTATATATGCTAAAGTTTGTTCATTATTAACTCCTTCCCTACCTTGTTTCTGCCTATGTCCCTGATCTCGTAACCAAGGCTATATTGGAATATACCTTCATCTTTCAAATACCGTCTTTGTCATAAACAAATACATTTCCATTTCCCACCTATTCAACCATCCAAAACCTACAACAAATCCACAGTATATTGATATTGTTTAAGCCAAGTAAGGAGCAAGGCTTTTCTCGCAAGAACAAATCTGACTCTTCTTTCTTCATGGAAAGATAACCTAACATTTAGAATTTTGTTATTGTTAGGAAACACACCTAGTGGGAAAACTCATAAGACTCGTTTGTTGTGGCTGTTATCGTGCTTTCAGGGCACATGCTATTTAATGAATAAGGTTTATTAGTTTCCATCAAATAGTTCCTGTGTTTGATTTCTTTTAATCTATACCCTAAGGGATTACAATAACAAAACCCAAATACTTATGCCACAGTAGCCAGAAATTATTGATAGAACATGCTTCAAGTGTATGTGTATGTAAATCACCAAACCTGTGATGCAAATGACTAAAAAACCTGGAAAACGATGGAGACCACAATTTGAAATGGCAATGTAAACGTGCGCTGTATAAAAGAGGGAGGCCTCAACCTCAATTTCCGCAGAACCCGTTACAGAGTTTTGGGTTTCCCACACACACTCACCAAATCATATAAATAGTTCAAAAGGGCAGGGAAGAGATAATACAGAAACTGAAAACCCTCTTGCACGGTAGTGCTTCTCCGAGGCTTCAAGCTAAAAACTTACCAAAACATACCAAAATGGTCAAACCCAACCATATTCATAACAAGCATATATAAATCAGTCAACACCAAAATGAAATCTGAAGCAATTGCAGGAAATAAACACAAATTTGAGCCACCAAAAACACGACAATTGCTAAAATAAGTACAGACATACATATTACAAAACAACACTAATCACACAATACATGCAAACATATGAACAAATTGAGATTTAAACGGAGAAAAGAGAAAAGGATTGAGTGAACAAACCAAGAAAGAAACCGGCAGATCACGGATGAAGGTGAAGGAAGGGAAGGATGGATCGAACTGAATGAGAGAGTGAAAAAGAAGACGGAGATGACACTCTTTGTTTTATCGTTTTCGTTATCATTCTACTGCTCTATGCTGTCGGTTTTCTCGCACCCTTTTTCTGCTCCGTTATGGAGAAGACAACAACCCAAGTTTAGGACCACAGCGACGCCGTTTTAGGCGTTATCTCTTATTACTTACGCAGTCTTTGTCAAATGGTTGGTGTGTGCTTGGCAATGGTGGCCCCACGGGAAATCAATCTAAAGAGGTTTTTATGTACGCTGTTGATAGTGACACGTGGCAGTGAGCGCCAAAATCAAAGCCATGATACGATAAGAATTAAGTAAACACTCTTATCTTTCTTAGATTACAAAGGGTGAGCTTTCACTTTCCTTCTTCTTTTCTTATTTATAATGAAAGTGCACAACCGCATAGCAAAATCCCAAACCTCTACGTATGCCAAACAACATTTCGTATACAAGTCATAAATGCTAATTTTTGTGGTCTAGTTATAAAATTTGTTGAACTGCAACTTTTTATCCAACTCCTTTAGTTGGTTTTTATAATTTTGGTACTTAATATTTCTATGGAGTAATAATTAATTATTGTTGATGGAGGTGACGGGACATTATGACAAGAATTGCATTAATTAGATGGGTTTACAAAACAATGTGCTTGCGTGGGCTTAGTTTTATTTTATTTTATGGTGGACAAATAATAGTAGTAAATAGCAATGACGGAAAGAGTGGGGAACAAATGGAAACTATATTCAATGAATAATGAGCACAATACGATCCATGTTATATTTTTCTTTCTTTTTACTTTTTCTTAGAGGGAAAGATGGCAAGATTCGTACACTACACATGACAGTAGGTGAACGAGAATCTCCACAGTCACCTTCAAATGTATTTTGTTTCATACTAAGAAATACATTCTAATCTAAAAATAACTTTCAGTTCTACTACTTTTACACGGCTTCTGCCTTCAATACAAAATTACATACCAATTTCCTTCAAATTTATCTTTTTAAACATATGATAAATTTAATTCATTTTAAGTTTATTAAGATAACTTCTTTACAGGATAATTTAATATTTCTCAAAAATGGTGTAATAAACCAATTTCAACATAGAAGTTACAATATATATATATATATATATATATATATATATCAAATTACTTTACAAATAACTATTAGTAAACAACTAGATAAAGTAATTTTATATATTAAATGAATATTATTATAGAAAAAACTAATTCTACAATTTTAATAAAGTTCTAAACAAAATTTATAGTTCATCAAATGAATTTAGCATAAAATGTAATTTATGAGCATGAGTAAATACGGATTATTAGATTATGTCACTACAAAAGTTTTACTGATATAAAATTTTCCGTACATAGTTATTAAGATAACATCTAATTTAGTTGTCAAATTAAAACTAACAAAATTATTAAATATAGTAATTTTATCTTTACTCTTAAAATAAGCCATGTGAGTTTGATTAAAATGGCCGGAATTTATGAATTTGTTAACAATTGGTTTGTAAAATGAAATTTGAATCCATTTTATATATCATGTATGTGGAGAGTGTTGGAAAATAAACTAGCTACTAAGGTTAACTTGGAAAAGCGTGAGATTGTGGTTGAAAGCCCTTTATGTAGTCTTTGTAGGGTGGAGGTGGAATCAAATAACCATTTGTTTTTCAAGTGCAGATTTGTTTGACTAGTGTGGGGTCGTTGTTTTGCATGGCTTGGAGTGCAATTTGTGTCCCATAATGATCCATTGCTAAATTTTTCTCAGTTTAGATTGTGTAATGTGTTTGCTTTAGCAAATGAGATGTGGGGAGTGATTTGGATTGCAGTGGTAAGTGAATTGTGAAAGCATAGAAACAATGTAATTTTTAATGGGGGAGTTGTCTAGTTGTCGATTGTTTAGAAGTGGTTGCCTTGGTTCAAGTGAAGACTTGGTCTTGGATTATGTCCAAGCTTTTCTCTGGTTTGTTCTCCTTTTTCGAGTGGTGTCTCGAACATTTGGTTTGTATGATGATGGTTTCTTGAATTATCTTTTAGCTCAGATTTTATGGATTGAGTTATGATTGTTTTGTAATTCTAGGCATCTGGCAGTGTGAGTGTTGAGATGAAGTGTCTTAGATATTTTATGTTTATATAAGGATTGAACGACCCTATTCACATTTATTTATTTTTTATTGCTGACAAAAATAAATAAATAAATTTTTAACTATTTTACCTCTAGTGAGTGAATGTGATCTCTTTAACCTTTTATACTGCACTTTTACCACACAAAAATTTAAACCGACTTATATACTATGAGATTAGTTTTTAACTATCTTCAACATCTTTAGGAGGTGATGCAAGTTGTTTTCCTCCTTGCATTTATTAGATAATTAACGTGCCTCCTTTGCGTCAACCATTACTATTTGTCATATATTAGAATTTCAGAACCCTGTCTCTGTTCTCACAACTGTGTCGGTATAGCAAACAAAATGTTAGGCGTTCATGAATCCCAATATTATTCTCTTCAGCTTGGGTGGGTTAAGGTTATGGGTTCCGTTTTCTAATTTTTTAAACTTTTTTATTTATTCCAAACTCAAAGTGGCTTATCTTTTAATAGTTATTAAAGTCAAAAGTTCAGATTTTAATTAAATAATAATGTAAAAAACTAATACAAAAGGTTTAAAAAATTAATTCATAATTTGACTAAATAATAGTGAAACTTGATGTCATTAAAGAAAAAATAGTTTTAACGGGAATTTATTTTTACATTATTTAGGGTTATTATTAAGTCATTTACGCATGATTTTTTCGTAATTTTAGTAAAAAATCACAATTCAACCACACTATCTTTATTATATATAAAGAGAAGAAACACTAAATAAGACACTATTTTCTTACTCCAACTTGGGTCACAAACCATTAATACCTAACTTGACAACAACTGATGTTTATCACTACTTTATATATCCTAAATAATTGTATTATCTATCAGATGTGGGCTTCAAAATCATGTGTTCTTTGCTAAAGATTGCAAGGACATATTGTGAGGAGAAATTAACTTTATTACTTTTCACTTTCACAATGAATTCATTATTAGATACATTTTAAAATAAAGGTCTTAATTTACAATATTTCAAAATTATGAGAATTAAATATTAACGATTATAACTAAAACTAAAATTGCACATAAAATATACTTATATCAAATAAAACAAAATAAGTCACGTTTTTTGAAGTATGAATTCTTAATAAGAAAAATTAGAAGTTATATAAACCAAATACCATAAATCATAAAAAATATGTAAATATTGTTAAAATATTTATTATCCAATGTTATTTTGTTAAGTTTTTAAAATAAATTTTTTAAACTTTAGAAAACTTATTTGTAATGAACACTTTCAAAATTTTAGAGAATTTAATTATAAAATATATTAAAAAAATTTAGTTTTTAAATTTATAAATGAATTTAATTATATTTATTTAATGAAGTTTGAAAAACTAGAATGTTTTATTGAGGTTCTACAATAAATTTTTGAAATTTAACTAAAGTTAAATTTTTTTCTGTTATTTTGTTAAGATTTTAGAATAAATCTTTAAAATTTAACAAAGGTTAAAAAAAACTCCGTTATTTTACCAAGATTTTAGAATAAACCTTTCAGATTTAACTATGGTTAAACAAACTTTGTTATTTTACTGAAATTTTAAAATAAATATTTAAAATTTAATAAAAATTAAAATAACCTTCATTATTTTGCTGAAGTTTTAAAATAAACCTTTAAAATATAAGGAAGGTTAAAAACCCTTAATTATTTTACCTAGATTTTAAAATAAACTTTTTAAAATTTAAAAAAAGTTAAAAAATCTTTCGTTATTTTGCTGAGATTTTATAATAATTTTTTTAAATTAATAAAAGTAAGAAAAATCTCTATTAATTAAATTAATTTTTAAGATTATATTAAACTTCGTTAATTTTTTTTCTTGTAATGAGAAAAATATAAGTTAACATAATCTTATATTTAAAAGTTAAGACATAAAAATAAAGAGCAACGAAGTGGGAATGGTAGATTTAAGTAATATTTTTCACGTAAGAAAAAACGATGTACGAGATAATCCATTGATTTAAATGTTGTAAATAAAAAATTAAAGATTTATCTATCTATTTGTTTAAGTTAATTACATTTATATAATATTTTATAGTTAAAATTAATATGAAAAAATATTTACTGTTTTGTTTTATACATAACAAATTTTGAGTTTAATAATGTAGATTATTGGTATAACTTTTTACATTATTAAAAATATATAGTATAACTTTCTACATACTATTTCAGCTAAGAAGTAGCATAGGTACCTATTTTGTATAGCTAAACACTGTCATCACTAATAATAGCTTGAAGAAGTAGCATAGGTAGCTATTTAGAGATGAATAACATACCCCAATTTATTCTTTTTTTATTTATTTTTTATGTAAAAATTTAGTTTGACTTATAAGAGTGGAGACATCTATAAAATACTTTGTTTTAATTTATTTTATTTATAAAAAAATAGAAACTTGAGTGTTAATTATTATTATTTGTTGAATATGTTTTTTTATGCATACATCATAATATTTATAGAGTAAGAGGATTGGAATATTCTTAAAATATTTTATATTTATTTTATTTTTTCTGATAAATAATTTTTTATTTACTGAAGTAATCGTAAATAATATGATTTGTTTATTCCACATTATCGAGTGGACGCTGCCAATCCTGTTACAATCTATTTTATCTGAGTAATTCCCATTCGGATAAATTTGAAGAGAGAAAAAAATGGAAAGAATTCTTTTATTTATATATGCAAACAAACTTGTATAATTTTTATTATATAACTCTTTTAGATGTTTATTGTTTTAAATATGTGTATAAAGTAGAGAAATTTATTCATTTGCCATAGGTACACAGAAAAGTTTTTTAAAACATGTCTTTTGCTAATATTCATTAATTAGTGATCATAGTTTAGAAAAGAAAGTAAAATTGTTAAAATATAAGCACAGACGTGTACAATATACTGAAGCATCCAGTGTTCTAGCAGGAGGGTGCTGGGATATTGGTGTATACCCAACCACCTTCCAAAGGAAATTCAAATGGATCTGAGGCCATAGGAGAATCAAACATAGGGTCATTGACGCCAAATAAAGGATTGTAATTGCCACTAATACTCAACAACTGCTCCTTTTGTTCTTGCATCTCTGACACCCGCGTTTTTATCGAATCCAGCTGTGCCTTCACTTCCTCAATCATCTTTTGTAACTCGTAAATAGATCCAGCACTCCCATAAACTGGATCTCTAAGCCTTGCTGTGGCCTCATACACCATGGATTTAACTGCATCCTCTCTCTTTGTTTCCTCAACCATCTACAACAACAAGCATTACACATATTTAAGAAAGTTCAACGTTTTCTGTCTCTTTCATCTTGGTTCATGTCAGTAAGAAGAAACGAGACACAAAAGTTCATATATTTATCAGTTGATTGGTGTAAGTTAGTTAAAAAAATTATTTCCTAAAGAAGAGATGGGATTTGATTCTACAACATAGACGGTGCCATCATGCCACAACAGATTTTACTAGTATATATCAATTGGTATAGATTTATCAGTTCTCAATCACGGCAAATAGTAAACATTGGACAAAAAAAGCCGTCTAATAAGATAAATCTTTTGTTACGACCAAAATGGATGTATCATTATATATATCCCACCTGAATCATTCTGACAACGTTGCTAGCACCGAACACTCTATGCACTACAGCAAAATTCTCAACCTCGTTGGTTGGGAAATATGGAGCAAGTACGCACTTACTGTCACATCTGCGGCGTAACATCCTGCAAGCTGCGCAAGGTTGATGTTGCATACTCGGCTTTGCCTCATCAGCACGGAAACCCATATCTTCAGATACGCAAAAAAATGTTATTAGTGTCTTAACTCGGTATGATCAAGGTTATATATAAAGAAGATGAAGTTGTTATAATAGGAAAGGCAGAAAAGTTCTTGGTTGTGTATGCAACCTTTTCAAAGGTTAAGTGCAAGTAAGATGCAGAGGCGGCCACAAAAGACAGATTTTGGATGACGGTAATCTTAAAAAGTATAATAAAAACAAAAACTTGGAAACATTCTGTGACTTTTGTATGTCTCACTGTTGGGACAGTGTACCTAACACACGGTATAATCCATTTAGGGTTTCCCTAGTTGTTTTTTTTTTATTTATTTATTTTTATAAAAAGTTTTTTTATTAGGTATCACTATGCAACTTGACATCTTAGCAAGACTGACACTTCAAGTAACAACAATCATCTGTCATCACATGAAAAAAATATTATTAAAACAAAAAAAAAGAAAGAAAATACAAAAATGTGGGGGACTATACCTATTTATAAAGAATTATAAGAACAGATTAGATGAAAATCTATTATACTAATGAAATGATTCTCTATGAATAAATCCTAAATTAGCCAACTTATCAACACATGCATTCCCTTCACGAAAAATATGAGTAATCCTAAACCTGATTTCCCACAGAAATTAAGACAAGTATTTCATCGATTACGAAGCATCCAAGGAACATTAGTCCTAGCAGTAAATGCACCACAAACCAAGGCAGAATCACATTCAAGCCAAACACTAGCAAGCCCCATTTTTTGTGCTTCCTCCATAGCATGTATAACTCCATAAAACTCACCAACCAAAGCAGTCTGAACTTCAAGAAACGCTGAAAAAAGCACCAATAAATTCTCTCATACTCCCATGAAAAATACCTCCACAAGTAGCAAGACCAGGATACCCCTAGCAGCCCCATCAGTATTAATTGTATTAATTTTAACCCAACCTAGTGAAGGAAATTTCTATCTAACAGAAAAAGGACGAAGAACTTTACCACTACGAGTCTTAATACCAAAAAACTTAATCACGTTGAAATCTAACATATCATTTTTCATTGAAACTTTAGACGAATTTTCCACTATAGAGATGAAAAATAAGACCAAACACTGATTCAGCAAATTAATACAATCTCCCATGTGGCTAGACCCAAATCCAACTACGTTGGAAGGAGCTAGTTCTTTTTTAAAATCATTACATAAAAATCAGAAGAAACACATTAGGATCCACCGTGAAAAGTTGAAATGTTGTATAAAAGTCTAAGTATAAACATCATTGTTATACCCTAAAATAATATGGAAATTTTATACATACTATCTTTTGAATTTTGGACACGCATAGGGGTGGATTCAAAGTGGGAAGTGTAAAATGTCTTACCATGCATATTGCGATATTAATTAATTTCTTTAGTGTTCCTTTCAGTGGCTTCTTTCCTTGAAAATTGAAAAGAAAAAACAAAACGTTAGCTAGCTTTGGTTGACAGATAGCATTTAATTATACATATCTTACGTGTTTATGAAATTGACGATCGTATCATATGAAATCAGAGGCAGACTTTGACTGCAATGGACCGCAACTGCAAAATATATACGAAATCTTCAAAATAAAGTGGAATTAATTAAACCTTTGTTGTCGGTGCTCGCGAGCTAGGTGCCACTCTTGCTAGATCAACTTATCTAAGAAGTTACGTGCATACACTACAAGAAACATACATTAATGTTGGCAAAAAAAAAACATGCAGATTGCGAAAAGCTGACCCTAAATAAAAAATAGTGTTGAATGTGCCCCGAAGAAAGTGGGAAGTGGGTTTAGGGATGCATTGCTCATGGGGGATGTGAGAGTGCACTCCTTATTTGCATCAAGAGATATATATGAGGAAGAAGGAGTGTGGAAAGAAAAAAAAATAAAAATTTATGCTTTGCATTATTGAAGAGAAACATTAGTGAAAGAAAAAAAAAAACACATAAGCACTTATAAATTTACGTTTTTATCCTTAATATTAATAAAAAAATAGTTTAGATTACTTAATTTTATTTAATTTCATTCCAAATAAACTGTACATATCCAAAAATATTTAATATATTCATAATAAAAATAAAAAAAATATTAAAAAAGTATTTGTAATAAAATAAAAATACCTATATACCTAAAAATATAAATATATTTATAATAAAAAAGTATTAATATTAATAATATAAATATTAAAATAATAATATTTCATATTAATTTATAAAATAATAATAAAAATACAAATAATAATTTTAAGATTTTTCACTGTGATTATATCTTAAAAAATAGTTGTTAATTGATTAAGCATATAACATAATTGATTCACCTCTATTTTTTTTTTAGGATAATCGATTGTGTGGTGTGTGTTGAAATAAACATATTCGATTATGCTATTAAGATATTCAACATAATCGATCAAGCTCCTAAAAATCGTGGGTAATCAATTAGACTCTTAAACATAATCGGTTATACTATTTTTTTTCCAAATTTTCCAAATTTTGTTTTTTATGATTTTTCCTTTGATTTTTTAGGTGTTTTTTTTCATTTTTTTTCTAATTTAATATTATGTTGTATTTATTTTTAGAAATATTTAAAAAATATTTTCTTATTAACCAGAATTAGTAAAATACATTATTTGAAATTATAGGTTATTATTTTAATAACTTTATTTATATTATATTATTCAGAATTTAATTATCACTACAATCATGAAATATAAACTAATTTTAGAGAAAAAAATAATTAGTTACTATAATGACTAAATTAGAGAACATTTTAGAGAATAATTAGTTTCTATTAGTGTTAAATAGTTTTTTATTCTATATTTTCTTTTGTTCATAATTTTTATTTTATTTTTTATACGTGTTGTGTTACTATCAGCACAATAAATTTAAATCAACAACCAAAAAAAAAAAAAAATCAGTTTGTGAATTATAATTACTATAAATTCAGGTTTTCAAACTATAAAGCAAGATTATCTATACAACATTTGAAAATACAATCTCTGTCCAACAAAATACAATGACTACAAATTATAATTTCATGCTCCAAACAAAGAATTACCAGTAGGACATTTTAAGCTATAATCTTTCGAGTTTTACTCGGTACAAGATAGAAACAAAAATTCTTATAAGCAAACTATATTATATTTATTAACTATAAATAACTTAAAAAAAATATTAAACAACAGTTAATTTTATTAAAAAAATAATAATTTAATTAAGTTAGATATTATTTTATAAACTAAATAATTATAATAAGTAAAGAATTTTTATTATTAATAAAAAAATTATAGAATAATTTGAAACAATTTCTAACATTAGTTATTAAGATTTTAGCTATTAATTATTTTATATTTTAAATTAATTAAAGCATTAATTTATAATTAAAAATAATTGTTAGACACTATGAGATTATGATAGTGACCCTTATAATAATTTTCTTCACACATTAGAGATTGTCTTAAAGAGGTTTGTAGAAGAAGATGAATGTATACAGGTATAACAAGTAATGATAGTTGCAAAGTGCAGTGGGAGTAAACAGATATTAAATAATTTAGATTAGATGGGAAGGGGCACTTATTTGTGTGAAAGGAATATTAGATACCCTGAATCCAATATCAAAGAACACTTATTTTCCAGTTTAAAATACACAGTTTATTGGCCTGTAACTCTTTCTCTTTGATTGTTTCTTTTGTATGTTATGAAATGTTCTTCCCAAAAACAGAAATTTAATCAATCAATATCATTCCCCCCAACGAATAACTTCATCAAGTTAATGAATATTCAACCCGTCAAACAAAAATGGTCTTTATATGAATGTCTAGCAACAATTTTTTTTGAAAGAAGACAACAACAACAAAATTTAATGCAAACAAAAACGGAAACCAATTGAAAATCGATTGATCTACGCATTGAGGATTCTAGGTTATCACAACACAAAAACTTCTCTTCCCCACAAAATCTCCACTAATTGTCTCGAGAATTGTCCCTCTTGAGAAGCCAAACATTGGTGGATGGTGACAGGAGTGGCAGAGAAGAGTAGAAGAATCAGGAAGAACATAGAATTGTAGAAGAACATAGGTATACCATAACCACTGAAAGCGCATTTCCTTCTCCTTATTGGTGTTTAATGACAAGTTGACAGTCCAGCCAGCCAATATTATTTAAAATCGCTAAATGGTTAGGTTCTGAGAAATTGAAAGGTTCTCAAGAACTTTCATATTTATCGAACCATTAGATTTTTGACAAATGGCTACCAGATTACAAGTAAATTTAGTTAGAAGAACGTAGATCTAAAATCTCGCAAACAGAGTTAAAATAATTTGACAAGATCCAGTATACAAATCACACCAAAATAAAGTAAGATATGAGATATAAACTTAGTAAATAAAAGTATAAATAGCAAAAGTTCAATTAGCCTAATGAAGCTCAATATTTCTTATATAAATAGGTAATTCGATCAGGTAAGTATATATTTTTTAGAGATAAAATTACTTAATTAAATTTGTTCTGACTTTATTATTGTAACATCTTATAAGTACACATCATATGTGCGATACACCGAGAAGTTGAGAAAGAAGAAGGAAGAAGATCACAAATAACATACTTTCAATTGGTTTTTGATGAGAGAGGAAGATCCATCTACAAAACCGAACTTTCAACTACGAGAAAAAGGGATGTCTACCTTCAAAAGACTCTCCGATGCTTAATTTAGTAAGAATACAAAGATGATGATAAATTCTTAACAAAAAATTAAGAATAAAAGTATAGATTAAAGTTTAATGTGTCATCGAGTCAACATCTATTTATAAGTCTTGTTGAACTCAGACCATTAACAAAAACATTGAATGATTATCATGAGTAATAAATGGATTTTATAACAGTAACCTATAATCGCTAATAATTTATAATCGATTTATAATCTGATTTATATGTCTTAAATATAATATTAAACAGATAGTTATTGTCTTATTTATATGTTTTAAATATTATATTAAATGAGTGGTAATTAGTCTGAATGTACTAATAGTAATTGGGGTATTAAAAAAAAAAGTATGAATATAGATGAAACACAAAAATCCCAATGTTCAATTTCATACTTAGACTGCAGAATTTAAGTACATAAGATCGATTTCTTTGTATCCAGAAAATCACAACTAGGTACAAGGGGATCAGAAGCAGGGAAAGGTTGAATCAGACTGAGGGGGGTACTATAAGCGCATTGCAATTTAAAGGTGGAGTGGTTGATCACACTGAAATTTTCTCTCTAACACAGATTAAGGTTTGGTCATGGATCTCATCAAAGATACCGTCAGCTAATTTCTCATTCTCTGATTGGTGTCTTGAACCCTTGGTATGTATGTATTCTGTTTAGTTTTTATGTAAAAGGTTGTTTCTTGGGTTTCTTTTATTATTGATTGAGATGGGAAAGAGAGTAGGAGGTCTTTTGGTTGATATGTAGATGGAAAGGCTCTTTGAGAAAATCTGTTTTGTTGTATAAGGGTTGGACCACCCCTGAAGTGGTCTTATTTAATTTCATTGCTATTTGCTGATAAAAAAAAAAAACTATAAGCGCATTGCAAGAGACATATAACCATAGAACTGAACCCAAGTTAAAATGTATGAAAAATGAACTAACTAAATGGGGGCAGAGTGGAACAAAACTGATAGCAGAAAATATAGTCAACTAAATTGCTGAGGACTAGCTTAGTTTGCAGTAAGTACAGTCTAAGCAAATCGGGTATTGATAAGACAATATTTTCTGTGAACTAAAACTCAAATTTGCATGGAATTAGTTGGTCTAATTAATACTGTTATGAAATTGATTGACATTGGTAGGAGTATTGGTATTGAGGTACATTCTTATTTTCTTAGTCACAGTACTTATATCCTGATCATGGTGTTTTATTAGGATGAATATTAGGAGTGGAGTGAGTGTAGGAGTAAGCTGTATGGGAGTGGAAACAGTGAGTGTATACTGTTGTTTGGTGCACAGCACTGAACTTATGTTAGATGTATGAAAAATGAGGTACAAGGGAGCAGAGTTAAACAAAACTGTTTATAACCTTGTACCTATCAGAAGTTTTAGGGTGCCAAAATTGACATCGTAGCTATCAGTTTATAACCTTAAACAAACATTTTTTTTATTACTAAAGCGATGTCAGAAAATATAGGAGAGCCTTGAACTTGGTCTTGGGTAGGGCGATTGTTGCCACAGAACAATTCTCAAGTTTGCTCAGTCTACTAAAATTATAAATCCAAAATTGAAATTAGAAAATTAAAATTTAATTACAAATTGAGCTAAAAGTAATATAAATATTAATTTGAATGGCCTGCCTTATCGTACTTTTTTTTGTCAATTTGCTTGAGACAACTGACCTATTTCAGTAACCTTATATATGGTAACTTGTCTATCTATTTATAATTCATATTTGATTGCGTTCTCTTTTCAAAATCTTAATAAATAGTATCTGGTTGGAGGAAGAGGGCTTCATCCATTAAATTAACATAAGTTTATTACCTAATTAATTATAGGTATGTTTGGACAGCTTAGTTCACAAAACATAATACTATATACGTTTTAAATTAAAAGTAATATTAGTTCTCATATGCATTTACAATAAATGATACATGTTCAAACGTGTTGTTTATCTTCATTTTATTAATTTCGTACTACCAAATTCACTTCAATATTAATATTATGTTAATGTAATTATTTAATTTTACGAAGTTTATAATTAACTTATATATATTTGAAGTATTTTTTTCTCCATTTTTTACAATATAAAAAATTTTAAGCAATAGTTGCCTATACAAATAACTATGTTTTCACATCATGTACTTCAATTATAAATTTTATTAAACAATATTGTTTAAATTATCATAAATATTCTTCTTGAAATTGTTCCAAAGAAAAATTAACTCTCACAAACTTATGTCTTTATATAAATTATACTAAACCAATTATTTGAAGAACAATTCTTTCAATACTTTCAAAATGAATTATACTAAAGTTAGAGAATAAAATGTAAGAAAGTCATAAGAACCTGAGTTAGTAGTTCGTGCCAAACCTTGCTTTGGTTGGTATGAAACTATAATGACAACTTGGTCAGATAAAGTAAAGCCAGTAGTTTGATTTGAACCTAAATAAAAATAAGATCCTCTTTTTGGAGGTAGGTGCCATGATATGATTTATTAAAAATATTTTTTTTTTATCGTATAATGATTAGTTATTACATCAATTCATTTCTTTCTAAATTTGTCCTTTTTTAACAAAATAATTTTGTTACAGAGGCGATAACTAAATCCAATAAGAAAATGTGTATAAAATAGTTAGGATGTATTATTGATGCTCGTATGCCATTTTAATATTCGCAGATCTTAATTTTCATACATACATATACATACATACTTATACATGACACACACCTGAAATTGTCACTTAAAAAAACAACTACTAATTCACTCAACTTATCTCACACGCATCTATTAAACACATCACTTCCTCTTGCATAAATTTCGGCGACTTTAGGGCAAACGTGTTGTCAGTAAGTTGAAAATAGAAGAAATAATATACGCAGATATCATTAGAATAAATATATTTTTTATATTCTGTATTTTTTATTCTACTACTTTACTATTTAAATTACCAAAAAAACTTAAATATTATAGTAAGATTGTTAAATAGTTTATATAAAATAAGGATATTTATCTTGGTTTGTATTAGAACAGAAACTCCATGCTTCTCACTGAGGACTGGATTCTTCCATGGGTTTTAAAATAACAAATCTCAACAATTGATAATCATTATTCAAAATTGGGAGTTGCTTTAATTTATAATATATAAATATACCATTTTTACTTCATACACAAACTAGTTGCACCTTTTTTATTACATGCGTTGAAATTCGTATGAACTTTAAAACATAGTATTTTCTATTAATATTATAAATTTATATATATATATATATATATATTCTGAGTCTTGTAATATTATTTTTTCAAGAGATTAGTATTATTTTAGTATTATGCTATATCTCCATATTTTTTCAATGAGACAATTCTCATTAATTATTACGTATGATTATTAGTTTAATAAATATTTTTTAAATTATGTTTTCATTTTCTTATATTTAAATGTTACTCTGTATTTTATAAAAATTATGAAAATACAACAAAAATTGTGAAAATAAAAAATATATTTAAAACTAAATAAGTCTGTCATTATTTTTGTCGGGAACTCAAAATATCAAAGAAATCTCTATCAATTGTTAAAGCTAATCCTATTATTTTAAGTATTTTCGAATTCCTAAATGTTTGCTAATATTAATTTTTTTACGTGCAGACTCGTAAGATTAACTAAGAGTTGAATATGAGTGTTGATGTATCTCTAACGATGACGGGCTAGAAGGTAAGCACGTGAGAAGCTAAGTTTCAAACATCTCACTTCGCTGGAAGGAGGTTTATCTCACTTTCTAACACAGTAAGATATCTTAGTTCACATTTTTAACTTGAACCTAATTCGCTCCTAGCTTATAGCCAAAATAGCCATCTCCACTTGTGTTTCTGTTACTCCTCACAAACAATAAGCTATTAGTTAAATGGGCAATTTTGTTTGGGATGGTCATTCATTAGAAATAAAGTTAAATGATTTTTGTTTGGGATTGTTATTCATTAGAAATAATGTTAATTTATAATATGAAATGTATGTAAATCTTATTTTATAAATTAGTTTTGTAAAATTGAGACACATTTAAAGTTCAATTCAATTATTGTTGAACCTATTATATTTTTTTTAGTTTGATATATTGTTTGCAGTAACGATTTTTTATTTTTATAAAGATTGAAACACATCTAAATTGCTTCTTCTAATTTTATTATTTTTTGTTGAATTTTTTTTAACCTATTATGTTATTTACTATTAAAGATCATGTATAAATATCTGAAAAAAATATATATTAGAGTACTCGTATCAACTAAAATAACAAAGAAAAAAAAAACATCTAACAAAACATGATCTATAAGAGAAAATAAAGATTAATGAGAAAATTGTGTGTTGTATATTTAAGATGAGTGATACATTCTATTTAAAAATCACACACTTTATGTAAAAAGATAAAATTCACACTTTATGTAAAATAAGATTGAATTCACACTTTATGTAAAGCAAAAAAAATTGGTTGATCGTATGTTCTCCATTTTCCTGAACTAGATCATGTACTAAATAAATATTACAATTATAATACCTATATGTTAACTTCACAAAAATTTATGGAAAACAATTTTATAGTTATTATTAAATGAATGAAAACCTCTCCACTAACATAACATTATGGAGAGTGACCAAACTAATGTTCACGGGTCATTAAAAAAGGCTCTAATTATTAATTCCATCAATAACTAAAAACTACTCTTTATAATTAAAATAATAATTTTCCTAATTGTTAATTAATAACTTAGAAGGTTATTCTAATTACTTAATCAACAGTGATGAAGGAATAATACAATGGTCACATGCTAGCTAGAGCAAACTTTATTTTATTAGTTCCAACCATATATTTTACCATTATTTCTACATCTACACCAATAAAGATTGAGCAAAAGAATCTAATTCATCTGCAGGTTTCTCTTCATCCTTCAAGAGCTGCAGGTACTCTTCATAGAGCTTTTCAAGCGTACCATGATCAGTGTGAACATTATCAGAATGAGATTCCACGTAAGAGGAGCTGTAGACCAGGTCATGGTCTTCACCAAAGAATATTCCAACCTCGCCATTGTCTCCATCGCTGCCTACCCCCCAAACCATGTTTACCTCTCTTGCTTCTTCTTCGGGGCTCTGAACTTTCTCCTGGCTCGTTGATGCACTACCTGAATTCGAATCCAGGGTGAAGGTGCTCTCCGTTCGAGGCACACATGACAGAGCCTTAACCCTTACGGCTTTTGGTAGATAAACTAAGGTTTTCTCTGAGCTCCCTTTCTTAGTCTCATTCTTTTGCTTGTTCTTCTTTTTGCCCTTCTTCTTCTCTGGCGGTACAGTTAACTTGTGGTGTGTCTTAGGATCTGTTCCTTGATTTCTCAGCTTCTTACTAAGATGGGTATTCCAGTAATTCTTTATCTCATTATCTGTTCGTCCTGGTAATCTTCCTGCAATGAGGGACCATCGATTTCCTAAAAGTGAATGCATTCTAATTATGAGATCATCTTCTTCTGGACTTATGTTTCCTCTCTTTATATCAGGTCTCAGATAGTTCATCCATCTCAGTCTGCAACTTTTTCCGCATCTAAGAAGACCTGCATCAACCACCAACCATCATTATCTAACTCAAAACAAAACTAAAAGACAGTGTGGCTACAGTAAACTTACCATGTTCATATGTGTTGTGGTACAATAAACCTCACTTAATTAACTCAGGTGATTGAAGGTGGGGGACAACTTGAATTAAGATGTTACCAAGAAAATATAATTTTTGACAGCTATCACCGCACACCTTGTCCCCACCAATATTTCAAAAAAAGAAAAATATATGACATAAATTTTATTTAACCTTCATTTATAATTACTCTAAATATAACTTTCTAAGAGTTATTCTAAAAATTAATTATTTTATTATTTATGACAGTACGATTAGATGATGCGTTGAAATAATGGAAGAGAAGCGTAAAATTAATCCGACTAAAAAATGAAAGTTAATAGAATAAAGACAATCAGAGATGTACAATGGTATAAGAAAGAAAGAACGAAAGATGCCATTTACACATAGTGGTAACAAACATATTATACAGCGAAAGTTTGACGATGATAACAGGATCAAGAAAAGCAATTGTAAAGAAAGGAGATGATGATTACGAAGGGAGAAGCAAATGAAGAAGATTGAGATTACCAGCTCTTTTTGGCAGTGATCTCCACTGGCCTTCTCCATGAGCTTGAATATACTTAGTGAGCAATGCATCTTCTCGTGGAGTCCATGGACCTCTGTGCAACCCTACTTTGGAGCAACAAGGAGCTCTTCCCATCTTCACCAAACCAAACTAAAATCACCTTCAAGTGGTGAATGGAGAGAGATCCAGAAGGTTCTCTACCTAGTAATAAGGAAGCATATCAGCTTCTCAGGTTCCCAACACCTTACCCTCCTTTTAAATACCACGTTTCTTCTCTTTTATAATAATATATATATTTGTTTTATTCCATGGACCACGACAAATCTGATTCATGGTTGTTGAATTTTAAATTGATTAATTAATTGAAACTTGAAAGCCAGCCAGCATTACCTCAGATTTGTTCATAATTCTCTATCACAAGTTACATGTTTTTAAAATATTAAATTTTATATCTATGCTTTTAATAAAACCATTTCTTAATTAAATACTTTTGCCACAAAATGGCTATGCGTTTTATTTGGAAGGTTGTGATATTATTATATATGTATAAATAGAGTAATGTTATTCTAATTTATTTATTTGTAAATATAGATCCGTGCACGAAACTCAACGACCTTTCTTCTATCTGTCTTTCTACCGCATGCTTTCTCTTAATGCTTTTACATGCATTCGTATTCTTATTCTTGGGACTTGACGTCAGCCTATTGAACATGTCCATCCAAGATATTGCAACTGAAAAATATGTCTCGTAAACTTCTTTTATTAAGAGATTGTGCTCGTCAAATGCCTTCAACTATTTTGCCCTAACCATATTTTTTTTAAAATATTCCAAGATGCTAGAAAAATAATTCATTATTTTTAAAATAAATTAAACCAAACACTTTATGATCCTGACCATCTATTTCTGTCCTACTTTTTATATGTTAGGATAAATTTTAAGTCTAATTCAATATTGATAAGTTCAAGAAACATTTAAGATAAGTTCAAAAGTGACTTTGATATTGTATTAAAAGATGAACTTTAAGTCTAACTCAATCTAATAAAATCAATTTATAAAATGAGGTTTACGCTCATTTATAAATTATGAAATGTTCTAATATCTAGTCGATGTGAATCTTCAATAGCTCTTACATTAAAATTCATCACTTTTTTATATAAAAATTAAAAATAATCATTAAATAAAAATTAAGAAACAAAAAATAATTAATTACTATATGAAATAAATTATATATTATTTTATAAACTAAAAAATTATTTATATATAAAATAATGTTTATTATTAATAAAAAATTATAAACTAATTTTTAAATTGATATATGATTAACTATCGAGATTTTGACTAGTGAATAATTACATACCAAGTTAAAAACTAGTTTATATATTTTCATTAAAAAATTTAAACTACTTTAAATATTAATAAATGTAAAATAGTATTTAATTTAGTGAATTAATATAGTAATTAATTTTCTTTTGTTTCTAAAATTTATTTTTATTTAATATAAAATCTAATTGCATTTAATTTCAAAACAATAGTTTTCACACTTGCATTTCCGTTAAAGAAATATGTCGAAATGTATGGTTATTAATATTTAATAAATAAGTAGTGTAAAAATAATATACTATTGCCGTATTAATATTGTACAACTTAATTTATGCGGAGAGTAGTCCATTTGTTTGTTTATTTGAAGTTCTTTTTTATATTTATAAAAACTTTCATGATATTATTATGTAATTTGACATCTCAGTTAGGTTGATATCTCAAATAACAACAATTATCTATCATCACATGAAAAAAATATTATTAAAAAAGAAAAAAGAAAGAAAATATAAAAATATAGGGGAAGTATATCAAAATTCATATGCTAACAAAAACGATACATAGGTAAACTATACATTTTTATAAAGAATTCTCAATTAAATGGTTCTCTATAAATAAATTCTAAATTGATCTTATCCGCACATGCATTTTCTTCACGAAAAAATATGAGTAACCTCAAACCTGATTTTCCCACATAATTAAAACAAGTATTTTATCGATTACGAAGCATCCACGAAACATTAGTTCTAACAATAAAGTTAGTACAAACCAAGACAAAATCATTTTCAAGTCAGACATTAGTAAGTCTCATTTTTTGAGTTTCTTGCATAACATGTATAATTCTATAAAACTCAATAAACATAACAGTCTGAACGTCAAGAAATACTTCTATTTTATTCTATTTTTTCCTCCTCATGGTGTCTTTACATTTTTTTTAGATAAGATTATTTTTTTCGCAACTAGTGATATATTCAAAATCAATTCTAGTAAGTACATAAAATTTGTTTTTTTGTTTCGGGAAAGAAATTTTTATGGAAAAAGCACTTGGATGTTTCAACCTTATACAAAATTATACTTGTGAAATAAAATTTGTAAGGTCACCTTATATGCTGTTGTTAGTATTTATAACAATTGAAAATCAAATTAAATAAATATACAAACACAAAAAGTTATAGTTATAGTCCCCTGTTTGACTCAGTTGTATATAATATTTAACATTATTGGAAGGAGTCTATTTGTTAGCTGACTAGTGAATTAACGAATAATATTTTAAAAACATAGTTGGAAAAAATCCATTTTGTTATTTTCTTTTACTGAGTACTATAGCAGAGTAGAATGGAATCAGTCATTGATCGAATAAAGAAATAAAATCTGAATTATTTGTTATCGATTATACAACTAAGATAAGTAGTAACAGCTGCAAACATATGAAAGAATCCAATAATGAACTTAAATATATTCGTTTTATTTGCTAGCTATGTTGAACTGGATCGTGTCTTCTTTCCCCTTATAACAGGTTATTAATATATTAGTTGCTATAAGAATCAGTGTAAGGATTCCATCTCAAACCAACTATAAAGCCTAAAGTCCATCACCAATAACAAAAAGAACAATGAATCAAATTCTAGCATTAAAAACAATTAATCAAATTATAGAATTAAAATAAATTGGGTCACTCTTCTTGTAAATTATTCATAATTTTCAAAACTAAACATTTGTTAATTTTTAAAGAAACTATTACCAATTTTTCTTTATCTCTTTTATTTCTTATAGAAGTTCTTATAAAAACTTGTCCAATGTTTAATCATTTAACTCATCTAAATCAACTAAGGCTGAAATTTTGGCATCAAAAAGCGCCTCAAATCCAAACTAATAAGTACAATGATGCCGTTCAACAAAAAAAAAGTACAACAATAATTCAAAATAGAAAATAAATACTTTGAAGTATTCCTATAAGTACTTGAGACATACTATTTTACAATGATATACATTTTTTTGAAGTTTAATCATCTTTATTTACTTTTAAGCTTTAGCTCTAATAAAATGGCAACCTTGATATTTCTCTCTCTATTATGTTATATTATATTTATTTAGCATCATGTTTTAAAATTTTCTTTGGTTTTTGTCTGAAAAATATTTTAACAAGAGATTTAAAATCAAACTTGGTTTTAAATGAATTTTAATTATTATCCTTTAAAAAAAGATAAATATAAATTACTTGAAATAGAATTTGAGCTATCTTCTTATGTTTTGGTAACGTTTTTTAAATGTTCGATTAAGTGTCAGATAATGAAAATTATTTAAGACTAAGAAACTTAAAGTTTAATAGTCATTGATGTGTATATATAGTTTCTATGTGAATTTATGATTTTTAAGACTTTTGAAGTGTATGATCTAAAGATTTATAAGGTAATATTTTCTAAACATAATTTATTATATAATAAAAAATATTAAATAATAAATAATTTTAGAAATAAATAAATAAATAGTTTCTATATCAATTATTAATTAAGTTAGATACTATTTCTAAATTATAAAAATATTAATTTTTATAAAAAAACTACAAAATAATTTTTAAATTAGTATATAACATTAATTATTAAGATTTTACTAACTATTATATATTCTAAATTTATAATAATTAATTTAGAATTTAGAGTAGTTAGTAACTAAAATTTTAGTAGTTAATGTTAAATATCAATTTAAAAATTAATTTAATTTTTTTTATCAATATTAGAATAACTAGTTATTTTTTATTTTTAAAATTAGTTATTGTTTTATTAGTTATTGTGTAGAAAAAATAATTATGCAAGTTTTTACTACCAAATTAGAATCTAAATAATCGGTAGTTAAAACTTTAATAACTAATTATATATCAATTTAAAATTTATTTATAGAAATCATAATTTATTTATTTAATTCTAAAATAGTTAAAATTTAGTCAATATAACAATTAATTATTTTTTTCTCTAAAATTAATTTTTTTTAATGAATAGCATATTTGAAAAAAAAAATATATATATATATAATTAAAGAAATTGAAAACACGACTAAGTATTAGTATTTAACACAAACCGTTCAAATATGAAAACTAAGTTTTCTGTTTGTTGAAAATAAACAACACCTGAGGTGGTAAAAAAATAAACGAAAAGAGAAGCAATAGATAATGTTATGCTTACGTTGCTGATTGAAACAAAATAAAAGTTTGATGTAACTTACTGAAACAAAAATGTTATATTCTTTAGTTACTTGTGAAATAATAAAATTAATTAGATACAAGATTTTAAGCATTTTTCCACTGAAACCTTCAAAGGAGTTAAAAATGAGGAATTCTACGTGAGGGGATCTGTGTATGTGGAACACTTGTCGGTATACAACCGTGGAAACGTGGAACGTTAAATTTCAAAATTAGATAACCAAGAAGTGTGTTTCAAACAAGTAATATTCAACTCATTCATTCCCGTAGACGAAGTAAGGCACCGTGGTGAGTTGTGATTAGGTTTCACATAGGTGCATCAAAGACAAGGTTAAAAACAGCTTCACACGAAATACTGTCGTGTGATGAAAATGAAGCCACTAATTCGATCAGAAAGTGTTGAGTGACACAATAGTTGTTCATGTCAGAGTTGACAAAACTAGTTTCGAGTACACACCTGTTACGAAGTCAAGAGGTGCTTCGATGACCACGTAGTTTTGTTTAAGGTTATACATATCAATGCATGCTTGTACACATGGCTATTTTGAAAACGTTTCCCATTGATTGAAAAAATGAAAGAAATAAGTCATTGAATTAATGCAGATGTTGTTGACAATATAGACCAAATCCAAAGATGAAGTGAATTTGCTGATATGAACTCGCTTCTTACTTTGAGAAATGTAGCCGCAACCAGGGTTAAACGGATCTTAATTTCCTCATTTTGAATCTTACCAATTAATTAGTGTACTTTTTTGCCATGTATATCAATGTGTTTTAGTTTCAATAATCAAGACTTAATTTCCATATTAATGCTTGCTTTATAAGATTTATGTACTTTCCATATTTAGCTACCTGCTTTGCGTAAACGGTGTTGATTAGCAGTATAGTGTCTTAAACATTAACGCATTAACAAGTACTATTTATTTTTATTTCCTAAGTTTAACCATAAATTTCACGCATTATAATTAAATTAAGTATCCAAAATCCTGGCTGGAAAGTATTTTGTTTTTTTAAGTGTTATTTTTTAATTTATTTTATTCTTTTATCGATAAAAAAAATAAAAAGTGTTATGCACATGTGATCGTAATAAGTATCATGGTAATTATATTATTTATTAATTATGTCATTACGTGCTGTGAAGGCAGCTGAAGAATTCATGCTCGTTCAACTTATTTAAGCAGCATCGATTCATTCTATATGCTGTAAAATGTTTTGAGCAAGCTTAAACAGTTTTATATAAAGGATGAGATATTCCTAAAGTGTTTTACTTAATTTTATTTATTAATTAAAAAAATAATTATGTCATTTTAGGTTAGAGGAGTTGAATCCTAAAAGTTATTAATTTTGAGAAAAAAATGTGTTTTTTTATAGATAACTTTAGAGAAACTCGTGTTTAAAGATACTTAAACACTAACATGAGTACTTCTTCCCACAAATATTCATATAATTTTTTTGTTAATCATGGTGTACAAAAATATAGTTTCTTTTGCTAGGCCTAATTTATGGCGAAAATAGTCATGTTTGGTTTTTAATTTGAGCGATTCAAACTTGACTTGGGAAATAAATTTAATTTTATATCATGTTTAATTATTTTTTAAAGTATGTTTTTGTATTAATTTTTTTTTATAGGAGTCACGTAACTTATTATATTTTCGTCAAACTCATAATATAAATTTAAGTTTTTATGTAAGATATTGCTTAAATGAGAAATTAAATTTCATAACAAAAATAATATAGTCCTTAATTTATCAATGGAATTTAAAGTTTTTCATAAAATTTACTTATCCATCATGTCATATTTTTTTTCTCAACAACTGAAATTAGAAAATGACTTCTAAATTAGAAAATTACTCCTGAATTGTAAAATTCAAAATACAAATTTGGAAAAGTATTTTTAATTACAATAATTATGGAGGTGCATAAAGAAATTATGGAGATGCATAAAGAAATTCTAAAGTTTGGTTGCTATATTTCATGGACTAGAGAAGACCAAAAAAGTTCAAATAACCAAAACCAGCGTCAAGAAAAGCCCAAGCTTTCTCTGACCACGAATAATAAATCAACACCAAAATTTTCTCAATGGAAGTTCAATACGCAATATTATTTCCTTACTTAGTTAATCCCATTGACATCAAAACTTTACGAGAGAATAGAATTTGGAATTGATAGATGGAAAATGTTGAAGAACCTATGCGTGGTTAGTGAAACTAAATACCAAAAACATGATTAAAAGGACAAAAAACTGCATATTTTGGACACAATTTGCAGGGCTAGTTTACAATATATATTTGTAAAAGAGACTAAGGACTTTAATTTATTAATTAATTCAATCATCAATCAAAAAATAATTCTCTCTAACATCATTAAAAAAATAATCATATAAATTTCAATTGATACATTCACAAAAAATATTTTCATCAATATTAATTTAAAAATCTTAACAAACATCAACTAAAAAATAACGAATAAACTACTACAATAATTTTATAAATTAAAAGATAATCTGTTAATTTAAAGATAATCTCTAACAACGTCAACTAAATAACCCAAGCTTATGTCAAACAATAATTAATATTATTGGTATTGATAAAAAAAAAAACACTATGACTATTACTAACATGGATAGAAAATAGTTCTGATAAAGCTTTATAAATCTTTAATTAATGCTGATCGAAAGCTAATTCTAACATACCTTTTCATTGATGTTAGCAGAAAATCACCATAATTAGCATCAACTTAGAATATTCTCACTTGATGTTAAAAAATGTTATGTTTAACATCAATTAACAAACACTGTTGATATTACAAAAAAAAAATTAACTAACGGTAGTTGGAAAATAATATTGACACATGTTAATGATTTTTTTTTAATAATAACAAAATTTAATACTTTAAACTTTGCCGACATCAGAAAAAAATAAACTGACATTCAACATAGAGAATTTTAAATTGTTACTTTTAAAGTAAAATTTAAAAAATTCAAATTTTAATTATTTTAATAATTTTCATTTAAAACTATTTTGTTATAAAATATTTTAAATTCTTTATAAATAAATTATCTTCTAAAATATTTCATCTTAACAAGTTATAAATTTAGAATGAAATAGTGTTAAAAACGCAACTGTAGAAAAAGTGTTAAAAATAATGAAAATGAAAATGTTTATTAAAAGTTTACAAACATTTATTTCTTTTTATCATGCCTATATTTTTTAGAAATTATTTATGCCATTTTAGGTTATTTTTAATAGAGTTGTGTAGAAAGATAAATTCAAATTTTAAAAAAATCTTAGTAAATTTTATGATTGAAATAAATAAGATAACAATGGATTATATGAATTAACAATGTTTCCATTTCAAATTCCTAATATTATTAAGATCAATCATTATATAATTATTATATATGAAGTTTTATTTAATTTGAAGCTGAAAACTCTCTTACAATTTTATTTTTAGAAAGAATTTTAAAGGATTAAGAGGGAAAATTATATTTAAATTATTATTGACTTAAATTTTAAGTAATATAAACTGCCAAAACAAAACCTCCAAGAACTAAAGAAAAGAAGATTTATTTTAAAATATTTTTCCATATGTATATATAATATTAATGTTCCTATCACAAATTCAAATTAATTGAGATAATAATTGAAACTTAGTAACAATTTTATTTTTAAAATACGTAAAAAAAAATAAGGAGAAAAATATACTTAAATTATCATAAACCTCAACAACTTTTAAAAGAATTACATATGATAAATTAATACAAAAATATTATAAATATTAATATTTTAATCAATTATAAAAAGCACTCATTAATATCTATTTGAACCGATTATTTAATATCGAGTATTTAACTATTTACGACAATATAGGATTTATATATAAGTAGATCATATAGGTAGCATGAATTATGAATGGTATTAACTATAACTTTTTTATTTATTTTTATAAACAAAAAAAATCACTTCATTCTCTTTTTTCTTGTTTTCTTCTGTTTTCTTTTCTTTCACGTTTGTCTCGAAATCACACAAAACTAAAGCAGCTTTATAGAATTGTCAACATTTACATTTTTTTCCCTTTTTTGTCGTTTGCTGTGCCAAATTATTAACAAAAAACTTATAAGCTGTTATTAAAAACTAAATTTGTTTTGAAAAACTTATTTTATAAGCTGGTTACTAGAACAACAAAATTAAAATAAACGAAATGAAATTTTATAAATTAAAAATATACATAAATGTTTTCATATTAAAATTTCAGTGAATTTGCATAAATGATTTTTTTGAAGGAGTTACAAATAAGGTGTGGAAGTATAATAGTTTGAGCGAGAAAGCACTAAAGTAATTGAAATGTGAATAGTGAGTGAGATTCGGTGATCACATGAAAAAGAAAAAGAAAGTAGTGAAGAAAGTGACAGTGAAGTGACACACACCTTCCACCCATCATAACTCACATATTATTACATTTATAACTTTAGACTAATAATACATATTTTATCAACATTTTATTACATAAACTTATTATTATCTATTAAATATTAAATAAATCCATCATCTCTGAGGACCCACTCTTGCTTCTTTTTGTCCCCTCTTGTCGGCTGTTGGAAACTTCTCTCATCTTTCTCTCTTTTCTTTTGGACTTAATCATTTCTCATAAACCAATTTTAGGATGTATAATTATAACTATTACTTTTCTTCACCAACATCCACTAACACTTCACATATATTACTAACCTATTTCTATCTTAATTATTAATTATTTTTTTTCCATGAAAAAAAATATTATTAAAAAAAACAAAAAATAAAAAAAAAACAAAAATATGGGGGACTAGACCAAAACTCATATGTTAACACAAACGATAAATATATAGATTATACCTATTCATAAAGAATTCTAAGAACAGACTAGCTGAGAGTCTATTATACCAATTAAATGATTCTCTATGAATAAATCCTAAATTAGCCAACTTATCAGCACACGCATTCCCTTCACGAAAAATATGAGTTACCCTAAACCTGATTGTCCCACAAAAATTAAGACAAGTATTCCATCGATTCTGAAGCATTCACGGAACATTAGTCCTAGCAGTAAACGCAGCACAAACCAAGGCAGAATCACATTCAAGCCAGACATTAGTAAGTCCCATTTTTTGAGCTTCCTCCATAGCATGTATAACTCCATAAAACTTAGCAACCAAAGCAGTTTGAACTTCAAAAAACGCTGAAAAAGCACCAATAAATTCTCCCATACTCCCACGAAAAATACCTCCACAAGTAGCAAGACCAGGATACCCCTTAGCAGCCCCATCAATATTAATTTTGACCCAGCCTAGTGAAGGAAATTCCCATCTAATAGGAAGAGGACGAAGAACTTTACCACTACGAATCTTAATACCGAAAAACTTAATCACGTTGAAGTCCAACATATCATTCTTCATTGAAGCTTTAGAGGAATTTCCCACTAGACAAGTTAAATATTTAATTATCGAAATAGCCTTAGAAACCTCAATCTTATCCTGAAATCTAGCATAATTCCTCATACGCCATATCATCCATATAGAAAAGGTTATCACCGCAAGCTTAATCAATTTAACCAAAGGACTACCAGCACTCTTAATAAAAGAAAGTAGATCATCCTTATTAGAGAAATGAGAAATAAGAAAAATTTGTCATACCCAACTCCAAATATGCAATGCGGTAGGACATTCAAAAAATAGATGTTGAATAGATTCCTCTTGCTTTTCACAAAGCGAACACATAGAACATATATGCAAACCCTTATTCTGAATATGTTGATCTGTAGGAAGTCGCCCATGAAAATTTTTCCAGAGTACTAGAGTTTTGGAAGGCGGAATAGATGAAGACCAAATAAATTTACCCCAACCACCTGGAACTCCTGGTTCCAAGAAAAAAGTGATTTAAGAGTGATTTAAGAGTGAAACGACCAGAATCATTTAGAATCCAATTAGGAATATCCTGTTTCTCTCTAATCATGATATGATTAAAAAAAAGAGGCATATGCTGTAAAGAGAAGGGAATATTCCAATCACAACCTGTCCAAAATTGAGAGACTGTATCCGGAATGCTAACACCATCAGATAACCCTGTAATATTTGCTAAAGAAGTAGTAGAGCACCATTTATCATTCTAGAAATTAATAAAAGAACTTGTACCAACAGTCCAAGAAGTATAGTCAAGTATGGTAGAATAAAATTGCTTAATTCCAGGCCAGAGAGAGGAAGATCTATAAACGGTTCTAAATTCATACTTTGATTTAAGAACCCTGGCTTTCAAGAGTAAAGACCAAGGTTTGTCGCTATAAGCAAAGTTCCAAGCAAGCTTAAGAAGATATGCATTATTTTCATGATGAAGATTAATAATATTCAAGCCTCCATCCTCAAGAGGTGAACAAATTTTCCCCCAATTAATGGTAGCAATACCTTTTTTCAGAATATTACCAGTCCAAATAAAATTCTGACACCACTGCTCAACTTGCTTAATAAGTGAAACAGGCCACTTATACATATTAAAACTATAAGCTAGAGATCCAGTAATCACTGTATTGACCAACTGAATTCGACCCATCATGCTAAGAGAATTACCTTTCCAAGATGCTAGCTTCAATTTAACTTTATCAGCCAAAGATTGAAGAAACCGACACTTTGGAGCACCAACTAAGATAGGCACTCCTAAATAATTGAAAGGCAAACAACCATGACTACAGGAAAGAATATTTTGAATTTTGGTGACAAATCTTGGAGAATTATCCATGGTGAAGAAACTACTTTTAGAGTTATTAATATATTGACCAGAAAAATCACTATATGTTTTAAGAAAAGAACTCAAATTTCTAAGAGACTTAATATCCCCTACAAAAAATAAATATGTCATCAGCATACAAAATATGAGAGGGAGTGAGATACCCTTGCCGACTGGCCATATTTAAAATCTTCTTATCATTCACAAGCTTAGAGAGACCTCTACTAAGAACTTTCTCTGCTAGACAGAAAAGTAAAGGAGACAATGGATCACCTTGTCTTACCGCATTTTTAATATACCTTTTATTCTTTATTTCTCAATTAATTTCAAAATTTATCTATTATTCAAAATTTCTTCTGTCATGGTTCCGATTCCTATTATTTCAATAGTTCAACGTTAAATATTAAATTTAAAAAAAAAATCAAATATCACCATTTATAAACATGATGCTTGTATTTTGTAATGGTTAACTTTTGTAGACACATACATAAATGATGCTTTTTTGGATTGTTTACATTTTGTTTCAGAAACTAACATTTCCTTCATCATAATAAAAATCACGATCAATATGTTGGAATTAACTAAGAATGCGCATAATTGTGTTTGACTCTATGAAGAAGAATAGTAAAATAATTATGTTAATTATATTGATTTATTAATTTATGTTTAAATTTGTGTACCACTGATTGAACTTTGTTTTTACATACTGTACTTTATAATTATGATAATCGTGCATTCATAGTTAAACAGAAAGGACTGTTTTATGAATCAACATGCATAATTTAACTTTATATGTATACCTTAATGGCAAAGAGTTTCTTTATGATTTCTTTTGAAAAAATATTATTTAAAATATATTTTTATTTATAGATCCATTTGTTTTGAGATATTATATATACTATATTGTGTTATATATAAATACTTATACATGATATATTTTATATTATGAGATTATATTGAGAATATATACTTATGAGCTCGTATAATATGATTAAGTTATATAATGATGATTGAGGTAATTTTCTCTCGAAATTCAAGAATAATTTTAGGTGTTTTGATATCTAACAAATGAAGAAGATGTTTTGATAAATTTTTCCTCTCCTCTAGTTAACAATATGCATTTGTTTGACATAATTTGCCGATAAAAACAAATCTGTTATTTAAGTGAAAAACTAAAGTAGAATGTCGTCATTTGTACAGTAATCTAACAAAAAGCAAAAAGGAGTCACGTCAATAAAAGAGAATATGTACTCTTTTTTTTTTCCAGCGAAGAGTATAAAGAGAATATAGTTGAAATAAAATAAAATAATCCCAGAAAATAAGAAGTAAGAAATTAATTAAATATTTAATCAGTTAGTATAACAGAGGTTAATAATCATATTAATTAGAGATAATGATCTCTGCCAAAATTTTAGAAAATACAAACTTTTGTTATAATATGTTAAGAAATAACTGTGAATTTAAAGATGGTGAAATTTATCTTTATTTATAAATTGTGTTTATATTTCATTAAGATGGAATCTCCCTAAAAAAAAGAGAGAAATTATTTTAAAAATTATGTAATTTAATTGATTTAAAGTGAAAAGGACACAGATAAGAATTAGTACAACAGGTTTTATCCATTTCTTAAAGTTATTTTTCATTTTTCTTAAAAAATAGTTATATGATCTTTTTTCCTCTAGTCTTCTTCCATCTACCAAGTAATGGTGATAGAAGAAATATAATGAGAAAAAAAATATTTAAAATAAAAATATCGTTAAAAAAACCATTTTTTACCATTAAAAATTGTTAGAAAATGTTAAAACTAGCTTTATCAGGAAGTTTCAATGATTTAAATTATCACATCAAACAGTTTATTTTCACTCGTTTCAACATACAAATAAAAATGGTGAAAATATATATTTTTTCTTTTTCAATCTTTCAAATTATTATTATTTTTATAATAAAAAAATTAATAAAAGTTTTTTTTCAATCTTCTATTTTTTTTTATCCACAATAAAAAATTAAATTAATGGAATTAATAAAGGTACTCCCACCTATATAAAAATGCCAGGACACACATGTGTCACGTGACCCATCTTAACAAAAGTGAAGATAAGATAATATATATTGCTTTCACTTTTGTTACATTTTTTCTCTTTCTCTTATTTCTTCTATCTTAAACAATCCATAAGTGACTGAGAAGGCAAAATAAATGTTAGCTCCGAGAGCATCTTATAGCATTAAAGTGTATCAACTTATTTTTATTTAGGTAGGCTATTAATTATTGTTGTTTAGATTGAATAATGATGAAACGTTCAAGAATGAGTTAATTTAACTTAAATTAATTTTTGAAGATTAAAAAAGTTAATTGGATTCAACTAATAATTGTTAGAGTTGATTAAATGGGTTATTTCGCTTAAATGTAAACCATTTATTGGTTTTTTTAGAAAAATATTATAAAAATTTAACATTTAAATTTTCACAGCGTTATATTTTTACAATGATAGAAAATAATTATTAATTTTAAAATATTTTTTTTATGCGAACTGGTCTACAGACTCGCAGATTATCTCTTATGTAGGACGGTCAACGAAATGAGCTCACATTTTTTACGAAACGAGTCAACCCGATCCACATTTTGCTGGCCAAACACGAGACAGACCAAACACGGAACGGACCTATGTGGCGCGGACCAACCCACAATACCCTTCTAAAATTTTGAAAATTGAGATGTTTGTTAAAGTGTAGTTACAAAATATATAATTGTGATTTATTATTTTGATTAAAAGTCGAATACTGACGAACAAAAAGTTATAAACTTAGATTAGCCGTTAAAGGTGTTGTTTAGATATAATAATAATAATAATAATAAATATTTTATATAAATTATAAAATAAATTTAATATATAAAAATTAAACTTTTACTCTATCTTATTTTAGTTTTTTAATGTATTAAAAAGTATATCTCCCCACCCCCTTTTTATGTCAATTCACGGGAAAAGTTCTTATATGAAAAAGAGAAAATCCTACTATTTTCCTATGTCTTCTTTCCGGTATAAATACAAAAACGTAGTAATTTTTTTTAGTGTAACTAGAGTGTATGTATTTCTAATGTAAATTATTGAAAAATAAATTTTAAATTTAATTTAATATGGAGAACGTCCAACTGTGACGTGATATAAGTGATTGATAGTAATAAATGTAATAAATTATTGTTAGGATAAATTTTAAATAACTCTTTATATTAAAAATTAAATTTTAATTTAATTTAATTTTACAAAATTAATTTAATAAAAATTAATTTATAAGATAAGATTTACACTTAATTAGTTAAATAATATAAAATATTTTATATTTATTTTGCATAACTTTTATGCTCCTCCTTATTATAAATACTAAATTCATTGATTAAATAACTTTTCAAAAGTCATTTTTTATTCTAGCATATTACATGTAAATTAAACTCTCTCTTTTTAATCTTGTAGCAGTTATCTTCCTTTCTATTTCCTATATATTTACTTTGAAATAAATAAAGGGTTCTAAATATACTTTTCCCTTTTCTTTGAAGGGGAGGGAGGGTTGTTTACAAAGGTATCTAAGAGACTAAAGACACTTGATGTGGGGAACTGGAGTTGATAAATTATAGAATGTAGACAAAAAGAATTGATTTCTCCAAAAGATACTTCGAAACACTTTGGGTATATATGTTCGGCTTAATTTATTTAAGGAAATATGTGTATTTTTTAAAATGAGCATACCAAAATAAGATAAATGAAATACGTATTTTGAGTCAACATTCTGAGCATTTCTAAATTTGTTTTATTCATTTCCATCGTGTTAGTCCACCATCGTGCCAAATGATACGAAAGCTTTAATTTATGCATAGTAATTATTACATTGAATGCTGATAATTTCTTACTTTAAAAAGTTTATTCGGTATTCAGAAGAAGAAGAGAAATTAAAAAGATAACAAGTGAGTACAAAAATAAAATATAAATAATTAAGAAGATATATTTGTAAATTAAAACATGAATAAACGTACAATTGAACACCTACAATACAATAATGTTCACATATAATATGATTCTCACACACTCTCATCCAATCAATTAAGAAGGAATATACACTTACATTGATTCATGAGTGATACTACTTGAGCAATTACTTTATCTCTTTTATTTCAATCTATCTCTTAACAATTATGTTCTTGTCACATACTTTCGAGGTGACTAACAGTGAGATAACTATTATTTACAATTCCCAATCTCCATCAGATGTAGATTTTTCATTAGGTATCATCACATATTTATTCTCATGTTTAACCAACAGATCCTTTAATTATACTATAGTTTAACAACTATAGTTGATAAACTATAAAATATATCGCTTTTTCTGGCTATGTTGTCATGGACTTATGACCATCCTATGTTGCTTAGTGGTTAATTAAGTTTGCAACTTTTGTTTCAGCACATTTTTTAGTTGTTAATTGATCAGGTCAGAAAAGTTGTCGAGTTAAATGAACACTGAAGCATTTGAAAATAGCATAGACAAGATAAAAGAAAAAAAATGAAGTTGAGAAATGACCTTAGAAGAGATTCGATTGATTGCATTCTATTAAGAAAATGAAATTTTAAACTTAAAAACTTATAAAATTAATTAATTTAATGTGATGTCAGTAATCATTTATATATTTTATTCTTAATTGGTATGTAAAATTTAATATATTTATAGTATTTTTATCTTTAATATTTATATTTATGTCGAGATATGTAAAATTATATATTTATAAATAATTCAATATTAAGAATGAGTGATGTAAAATTAAATTTTTTTTGTTAGAATATTTAACTTTATAAAAGTTTTGAACCTACTTATATATATTATTATATATATTATGTCAAAATTTATAATGTATAAAACTATATATTTATATATAATTTGTGACTAAAAATTAATAAATTTATTATTAGAATATTCAAACTTTATAAATTTGATTTATAAAATAAGATTTAAACTTACTTATATATATTTTATCTTTAATCATTTGAGATTTTCAATAAAATCCCAGTATGTACATACGAAAACATGAAGAAAGTTTATTAATTTCAGCAAAAACTTCTCTGATAATTAAAGAAAGACCTGAATAAAAACATTCAAATACATTAATCTCTTTGATGAACCTGAAAATCACATCTGTTGAAAGGTGGTCCTAGATTAGAGAAAAAGAAGGTTTGACAATTGAAGCATTAGTGAAGATCTATATCTTTAAAAAAGGAAAAAATCCACCGATGACCACACTACATACTCATTATTCCACCACATAAAATTAAACAAAAGCAGACAAAAAGAGATAAACTTGGAATTAATAGGAAAGGAAAAGGAAATTGTAGACATTCAAAAATTAGAGGGAGTCCTAAAGGCTAAAACATCATTAAAGAAGAGGAATTGCAAGTATAGTCAAAACTGACACATTTCTTCTCAAACTTTATTTTGTTTTTCGATTTTCATCGTCCATAAAGTAATAAGCCAGCAGATAAAGCCATCCCACAACCAAACTAAAACATTCTTTCTTGCACTAAAGCGCAGCTGCAGACAAACAAGGTGAACTCTTTCTCTCTCTCATATCATCTTCGTTGCTTTTCTTTGTCTTTTCTCTCTGAACTATTCATGGCTACCGTTCACTCGGCAACCAGGATGGTTGGTTTTTTCTCATGTCTTTTGCTTAATGCACCAAGTTTGAGCTGTTCATTCCGAGCTTTAGTTTGCCTTAAAGCTCACACGAGCATGAGGTTCTATTAGATTTAAGATTTGTTTGAATCTTTGTTTTAAATTTCTAGCTATATCAAGGAGAAGGTATTCATGGCATGAGGTGCAAAGTCCACCGTATATTGGTCTCCTATCTTCTCCTTTTCTACCAAAAAAGGTTACGATCAGATCCTAAACACAAAAAGCGCTGCAACTGCTTTAACTTTTGCCCTTCTTTACCTTCTTCCTCGTGTGATAATTATTGTCAAATATATATAGCAGGGTTAAAAAGGATTTCTAATTTGTTATCATTATTGATTCGTTAAGTTTACTCATTCCTGTTTTTGTGTAATGAAATTACGATGTCGTGCTCTAGAAATTCTTTTTGTCAGGCAAGAACATACGTACTTATAGCCTCTTTTGCGTTTGTTAGGAGGTTGAGCCAGTGAGGAGACATGGAAGAAATAGGTCCCAATTCATGCGCACAGGCATCGTTAGAGAAGAAAGCAAGACCACAAGAGCAGTTGAATTGTCCAAGGTGCAGTTCAACCAACACAAAGTTCTGTTATTACAACAATTACAGCCTCACACAACCAAGATACTTCTGCAAGACTTGTAGAAGGTATTGGACAGAAGGTGGTTCTCTCAGAAACGTTCCCGTTGGAGGTGGCTCCAGGAAGAACAAGAAGGCCACCTCATCAAAGGTTCCTGACTTGAATCCACCAAGCCTCTCATCAGTCTCGGCTATTTCTTCCCAAAACCCTAAAATGCAAGGAGTCCATGACCTTAATTTGGCTTTTCCTGCAGCTATGGACAAGTATCATGGCATGTCTCCATATGGTGAGATGCCAAAACTTGAAATTGGTGGTGAGAATAATACTGGTCACCACCATAGCCCTTCTTCTCTTTCACCACCTTATGGCATGGTGTCCAGGGGTTTGAATCCTTATGCTCCTAATCCCTTCATGACAAGCTCAGATTCACTTTACACACCCAACTATCCCATGCAAGAAATTAAACCAAACCTTAGCTTTTCAGTTGATGGGTTTGGAAATAGATCACATGGGGTTCAAGAGAACGGTGGTGGCGGGAGGCTTTTGTTCCCTTTCGGAGACATCAAGCACCTTTCTGCAGGTGTTGAAGTGGAACACAATAAAGAACAAGGAAATAATCCAACTGGATACTGGACTGGAATCATCGGTGAAGGGTCATCATGGTAATTAAGGAACGGACATGGATAAAACCAGCATTGTTTTCTTTATCTTCACTCTTTTCTTTCTATCCTTTCTCACGTGAATCACTATGATCTATTTGTTTGAGTTGTTCAGAACGCTAACAATAGGATACATCTGGTTACTCTGTTTTGTATACATTACTACTACGTTTCTATCGGAACAATGTGAGGATTTTATAGCTCATCTTGGTTGTTTTTCCATTTAGAGAGGTAGATAGAAGAAGAGGTGAATATAGGGTCTAATTTAGTCCAGGTCATGCAATAGCCTGTATTCATGAATTCTTCTGTCAGGAGTAGAGATATATGATATGACCTTTATTGATGTATGCATGCTTTCAAAGATTTGGTCGAAATGACTTTTGATGATTAAGGAAAGACTCAGATACTCAAGTTTGTAACCATAATTATACATGTATTGGATTGGTTGTGTTGTGATAGTGGTTTGTGTGATCTTTCCTATTTCTATTACTATTTCTATCAGTGTCTGCAAAAACTAGTGGGTGTCAGCTTTGATATCTAAATTATCACATCCGAGATTCTTCCAACTATGAAAGCACTTGGTGGAATTATTCGGAAGAATAAATATAAAATGAAAACTGAAAAAGAGAAACAAAAGGAGTATTTTAGCTGATTTGTAATGCAAGCTTGATCTGTAATTATGTATTTATTAGTTAAGCGCATGCATTTGAACAGCACGGGTCAACATATATTTAATAAATTAAGTTGTTCAAATGAAGCTTGAAAACTTGATTACCTGCCCCAACCAAACACTAATTAACCTAATAATACCATCAATGGACAACCATTTGCTGGTTATTTTAGTTGGAAGAGGCAGAACATATTATATGGTTTATTCCATGAGTCATGAGTAATGATGTCCTGTGTGATCCATTACCTGAATTTAATCATAGTATGTGCAATGCAAAGAATGAAGAAAATTCTGAGGAGCCCACATTGTTTGGGTGTTTCCAAGATGGGACCCACAAACATTCCCTGGGTCAAGTGGAAATCATTTCATTCACTAAGGTCAATGCTTTCACATGTCGACGACTAATTAACTATTATTTTTTCGCCATCATCGTTCATCATTTTCACTTCCAGTAACTTCAATTGGCAGACAAAGCAACTTTTGTAAACATCTATGTCTCTCTTTCTCTTCTTCTGCCATAGTCTCCTTACCGATTTCTCCTTTTGGGGTGTACCAATATATTTTCAAAATGTTCTTTCAACACGTTCCCATTTTTTCCCCCAAGTTCGAGCACTCATAATACACCTGATAAGAGAGAAGGAAAAAAAAAATAACAAAGAATATTTGTGGAGATCAGATCCTCAAAACGACTTATTAAACCCTAAACCTAAACTTATTAACGTATTTTAAATAGATATAATTCTTTACTATTATTCCCTAAAATCAACCAAAAATGTTCTTTCTACACTCATCTCATTTTTTCTACCCTGGATATCGACACGTTATAATAGACTTTATTATAAGAGAGAAGGAAAAAAAATAAAGAACAAAAATGCATTGGAGAAATAAAATCCTCGCTCTAATTTAAATTAATATAATTTGTTACAAGTATCGTTCCCCAATTGATTTATTTTTGGTGGGTATAAAGTTTTTAGGGTGGTGTCATGAGTTTTCTTATTTCTCCTAGATGATTTTATGCAGTTTCGATTCCCTAAATATAACTAGGTAAAGAGGTTGGGTTTGGACCTTTTTTGGAGTGTAGATTGATCGTCGATAGTTTATGTATAATTGAGATATTTTAAAGTATTTCATTTTAATTTAATTTATTCATTTGTTAATAACAAATAATTAAAATTTAATATACTTATACTCTTGAGTAATTTTTTGTAATAGAAAAAAAAAATATTCAGTAGAAAAGACAAATCTTCATACTATTAAAAAATGTTAATTAAGTGTTGAAAATATTAAAATTTTATATTTATCGATCTATTTAAAAATGAAAAATCCTTTGATTTATTTAGAAATACACACTGCAGTAGATATTTTTTAATATTTATGAAAAGAAAATATGAAATTAGATTTAATTTTACACAAGTTCATGAAATTGAGCAAAAAAGGAATTTGTAGAAGTGTTTGTGTGAAGAACAGTAAACATAATAATACAAAAAAAAAGAGTAATTATTAGTGATAAAGAACATTGAAAACCGGGAATATGGATTAAGCTTATATTAGAAAAAAGTTTTAGCTCCAAGGGACATGCAAGTACATAGAAAGGTACTGCAGATAATGTAGGTATCTTATGATAGTGTATACATAGAACTTGTTTCTCTGTTAGGGTTACAATGTACGTATAGGTTTATGCTGAAAACAGATAAATTTTAGGAATGTGACATCCTGAATGTCTCTATTCATTTATGTTTTTGGTATATATCTTTATACATGGACTGGAACATCATAATGTTCCATTTAAATATTATTATTTATCCATAAAAAAATGACTCAAAAAAGTATAAATAAATCAATGAACCTAACCTAACTGTCAAAAGAAAGTTTCCAAAGAGACAAAAGTGTTTCTAATTCATTTTATTGCTAGATTTTATAAGCTGACCCTAACTAAAAGGCTGTTTTTAAAGGCCAAAATACAAATATAATTTTATAATCCCAATTAAAATAGAAAATTGAAATATTCTGATTAATCTCTTAATTTCTCATTAAATATTACAAAGTTACAAGAAAATTATTAAATAAAAATTAATTTAAAAAATAAAAAATTATTAATTATTATATATTAATTAAATTATATATTATTTTATAAATCAAAAAAATTATTGATGTCTAAAATTAATAAACTCTTTTTATATTTTATCAAGGTTAAATTAGTCTTTATAATGATTGATTTATAATCTAATTAATATTAAGTATTAATTTAAAAATTAATTTCATTTATTATTAATAATATAAATTATTTTAAATACTATTATTTTTATTTTTATTAAATAATATATTTTTATTTAAGGATTTTCTAATAGGACGTCTTACTTAGGAAAAAGAAAGTAAAAAATAGTAATAGCATAATCAAGGAGATAAAAGTATATAATTTTCTAAGAAAAAAATTATATATGTAAAAAATATATATAATGCACAAATATAGTTAACACATGGAATGGGCTATTTTTCTAAGATTAGCTTTCACTTTTAGAAGTCACACAGTTTTAATATTATTTGAAAATGGTGACAGTGTAATGAGTTGGTACTCTCATAAGAAAGGTTAAGTGGTGGCATTCAAAGACGAAGGCAATGAAGAACAATGTGTACATAAAAAAGGAAAAAAAATCTAAAATTATATTATATCCTTTTTAAAGCATTTTTGTTTACTTTATTTCCATCTTTTGTCTTTGATTTTCCAATACTTTTTTTTTCCTCTTAAGAAGACTATAATATCATTTGGCCCAAACCCTAGAAATAATGCGTTCGGAATCACACTGATACAAAAGTGATGTTCTATTTCGATACTTAACCTATGTTTATATATTCTTTCAAGTATTTTAAAAAATTGAAGAAAAGTAAATTTTTAACTTTTAAAAAAAATCATATTAAATTCTTCAAAAGTGATTTTAACTTGCCCATAAACTATTTTTTTTTAAAATTATTCTATTTGTTTTCTTATTTACTTCCACCATAAGTGTTTCTAAAGAAATCTATTGAAAATACTTCCTAGGTACTTAATATAAGACAAATTTTGAAAGAAATCATTGATACTTTTAATAGGATATTCTATAATTTCTACATAACTTTATATTTATTTTTCTGGTCTAGTCTATTATAAGTATTGTGTTTTTATATTAATAGGTAGTGAGAATATAATTTAAAAGTCATTAAGAATGAAAGTTAATTTGGTATATATATTGATAAAATATTTTTAAAAGTCAACTACATTAATCATTTTCAGTGGTGTAATTATATTAAAAGTGTCTTATATTAAAGATCAAGAAGTAGACATTAAAATTGTAAATTTTGTAAAGAGGTGTATATGTAAATAAAAAAGATCAATTTATACAATACTTTTTATTAAAATAATTTTTTTATTTCTCTTTTATATAAGTTACCACGTCTCATAATTTTCTTTCCTTTTCTGTTTCTTTTTAATTACCATATATATAGTTTATTATACAAATCATATTTCTCAATTTAAATAGTTTAGAATTAGTTTCAATAAATTTGGACTAACGTCTTAGCAATTAAAAGGGATGTCAACACTAAAAATAATGCACAATCAACATTGGTATATTATTGAAAAGAACATTCATATAACCGAGCAGATGAACTTATGTAAAGTTATTTCAGATAGCATCTCTTGATTCTTATTCAGGTGTTTGAATAGAATATTAGTGGGTTGAAGTAACTTTTCATTAGAGAAATTTGAGCTCACATTAAAAGTTGTTTAGAATTGCTTCATTAAGAAAATATTGTTCATTAAGCAAGTTCTTAATTATCCTGCTGATAGCTATTTTCTTCTTCAAAGGTTAGTGCATTTTATTTTCCATCACTGTCAATTTCAGCTTTGTTTGACTTCACATCACAGTGACAGTCTTGTGAGGGGTGTCGGTGGTGCCATAGACTAAGTGGAGACTGAGATGTTTTGGAAATATTTTAATATAAAGTTTTTAGATATCCCTAATTATAACTGTTACCAATTTTATTACCTACCAACAATTTTTTACTATTATATCATGAACCCATTTGGAACAGAGATGCGGTGCATATTAAAAGCCGCCTCCTACCAAACACATAAAAGTAGTCCTGGATAAATTAAACATTATCAACTTTCAACACAAAACTGTGTTACCATATCATTAAAAATAATGAATATCTTCATAGTAGAGAAACACTTAATAATGTGTGAAAAACATGATTAACAATATAGCATAAATATAATCAAATGTGATTTTCATGTCGCACAAGATTGTTCAATGACTATTGTAGGCAATGTTGCATTATGGGCAAATAAAAGAAAAATTGTCTCAAAGGAATACATCAGATTATAGTTACTACTACTGTAAGTAATATTATTGCAAATTCATCTCATGCACAACTTGAATAACTAGACAAACACCAATTATGGCAAGGAATAAGATAGAAACCATTCAGTCTTGTCTTACAGAAGGTGTAACATGCATGAAGACACATCTGCTATGAACTGGTGTATCAAGAAACAGTGAGGCACGAAGTAGCTTCGTGTGCGTATAAGAACGAAGTGCAATGCTAAATCATGTGGTAGTAATCTGTCTGTCTGAAGTTTCATTTTCAGCGACCTCCTCCTGAGGACCATTCCATCCAAGGTTTACAGCCAAATCTTCGACTGGAACCTTAATCACATCACTTCTGACACCAATGTCAGTTGCATATCTGCTCATGCAGTACATTCCTGCTGTTACAGTAGCAACACCAACAGGACTTGGCATTAACAACTTGAGGGGAGAAGAAATCATTGCAGCCAATGGGGCACCAATGATAGAAGAAGCTTGGCCACTTCTTCCAACCCCTTGACTGTCTTGTATCAAAAGACCTGTTTTGCAGTACAGGGCAAAATCCTCACAATTGTTCTGAAAAACATCATAATTACCAAAGCCGTTTTGAAGAAGATACATTGCTCGATGGATAACAGTCTCTGATGGGTCGGATGATGCAGTAGTGCATGTGCCACCCCTTATTCTGGTGAGGAAAACAGATGATGAAACTTCATATTCAAAACAGTAAAGAGATCCATTTCGAAGGAAGCAATCCAAGCAAGAAAGAACTACGCCACTGTTTAGCTGTCTGAATCCACAGTCAGGAAAGGTTGGACATGGGTTGGATGTTGGATCATCCAAGTTTGATGATGTCTCAGCAATTGACTTTAAGTTTCTTTCAGGTCTGAAATGTACAACCTTGCTTCCCCCAACAAAAATGCCTGCATGGTATTTAGATTTAATCAAAGTTAAATTTAAGCTTGATCTTTTTTTTTTATCAGCAAAGAATGAATAAAATTAAAGGGAGCATTTGGGTGATGTTTCAACACTTGTACAAAACAGTTTATACGGCACACAGCTACCATGGTATTCCCATTACACAAGAAGAAACAATCCCCCCGCCCCCCAAAACCTGCCTCTAAGAGCTCCAAAAAGTCTAAACCAAAAGTGCCCTGGTACAAAATGCCAAAACTCATACCCATACAGTTCTGTTTTCATAGGCAAAAATAAAATTTAAGCTTGATTCAATATACAAGATTTTCTAAATCCATTCTGAATTTAGTTAGATGCCATATATCTTGATCAAATTAACTTGAATAAGCGGTAAACTGCAGGAAGGGTTGATACTACAAAGCAATATCATCTCACATCGGGTTCTTACAAACTGGAAAGCAAACAGTAGGGATTTGCCTTCAAACTAACAAAATCAAACAATGACAGATATTCTTCATCATGGATTTCGTAAGGATTAGAAATAAGCAAGGAGGTCTTAGCAACTAAAGCTGAAAAGCTAAAGTATAATTGACCCGCAGCATACACTGAGACAGTGTAAAAGAAATGTGTTATACATGATGTAATGCAAAAACAGAATGATGACTAGTTGTTTATTAGTAAGAAAGCACAGCTCAGCTTCCCTTTCCAGTGAATCGTTCACTCATTGCTGATATAATTCGCATTGGTCATAAAATAGAGATTGTTCCTTGCATAGTAAAAAAATAGTATTGATCTTCATGGAAAGATAAATTCCCTAGCTATTTAGCTGCATCATCTACCTTGAAAACTTAGAATGAGAGGTATAACTCTACAAAAAGAGTAACAAAATACGGAGGCATATAAAGAAACATTTAAATAGACAAACACGTGATATTTCAAAAAATAATCCAAGCATTTGGCAGAGAAAGAAAAAGATCAAACTGATGGCAGGGTTAACCCACCTACAATGTTAAGAAAATAAGGAAAAATAAAGACTAAGTAACATAAAATTCTAATTCCGTGATGCCACAATCAACAGTCTTCTACGCAGAGAGTAATGACCCCTGAAACAGAACTTCCATTGTCCAAAACCACTATAAGGTTTTCATTGAACTACAAACTTATTTCTAGAAACTGTAAAGATGATTTGTATAGTAGCACAGTTACTATCATGACATAGGCACAGTATTTGTTCCATGACAAAAGTTCTCTCCCAAAGGTACTAAATTAGATTAATTTAAGTGGAATCTGAATGATACTTGCTTCATACTCGTCAATCAGTCCATATGAACATCTGCAAATGATAATTTCATTCATAGTTACAGGTAATTATGCTGAATTTCAAACAAATAAAGTCCGATTTACATCGAGTGGCAAGAAACCTTAGTTTAATTGAGAGCTTTGCTTCCTCGCTTTAACAAAGAAAAAGAACAAAAATCTTCTACCTACATACCTCTGCTTACAACTGTGTGCAGAGAATACTTAATCTTTATCAATTCAACCGTAGATAACTCCTAATCCAGGAAAATAAATTCATAATAAATTTGCTCAGATTTCATATGACCAATCCCATACACATTCTGCTTTAAAATGCCAATTTGACACGGTGTTGAATGTTTCCAAATTATTGCAATGCCTCCTAAACATAAAGCTTAACAAAATATGTTCATTGTGCCAATGCTAGCAGCATATGCACAAATAAAATGAGTCCGAATCCACACACCAGCGGGTAAAGGAACCAAAATCAAACGACATGGACATCAAGAAGAGTAGGAGAAACAAAAGGGTCACGGGACCCAGCAAACATCACACGAAAACTTAAACATTGAAAGAAGAAAAAATAAATCCTCTCCAACACCCATCAATTGAAAGTCAAAAAAGAACAATTTTTTCTTACAAATCACGAAACCCAAATTGAATTGACAAAGCAAAAACAAACGCTTTCCCCGTGGCGTTGGACGGGGGTCCTTCAACAACATCACTATCGACCCACTTGCAATTCTGCAAACACATCATGCATATTTTTTCTAAAACAGAAAAAGGGCAAACAAAAAAAAATACAGAGTGCAGGAGGCGATGCAGAAAACCCAATTGCTGAAAGTTAGATCACAGAAGCCACATTTCAAATAAAAAAAATCCAAAATTAACAAAAAACGGAATTTAATTTTGCGAAGAAAAAGAGAGATTGAGAAAGACCATGATGAGAATAAGTGAAAACAGCTCTGTAGGTGTAGATGTGGTCGCCAGGCTTGATCTCATATCTCTCCACCTTGTTAGAAATCAGACCCATTTCTCACTTTCACTCTAAAACTTGCCACTGTCACCGTAACACCGCTCCAAGCTTCAGTGGTTGTAGCATAGCAGAGCAGAAAGAAAGAGTGCCACTTTTGTTATTATATTGGACTTGGCCCCACACTAATCCTAATTATTCAACAACAAGAATATTATTTTATTGTTCTTCTGAAAATTAACTGAAAACCAAACGTAGTAGTGTGTGGATATGGCAATCATGGTAACCTTCTCCATCAACTACTCTCACCAATCCAAATGCTAACCTTTGTTAAATGTTTGTTTCTGTGGCACCTATCGATAGCGACGATGGTGATGATCATCATCACCATCATGGACTATGAATGGATGGATGGTATGATGGTGATTAATAATGATGGACCTTTGGCTAGTTTTTGTTTTTGGACTCTTCTCCTAACTGTTGACCCGGTGTGGACAACGGTGTCGAGTTACTAAACTATTAACGTAATACATGAATAATCCTTGAGGGCAGATAGATAACGTAAACATATTTGAAGTGGCAATTTTGCTACTCATAAATCTTATTTAATTGTTTCTTTTATAAGATACAAGTAGTTTTGCTTTTGCACTTGTGAAATTTCTTTCTTGATTTACGGATTTAAATAGAAATGCACATGTCACGATTATAATTTTTTTCAGTGGAGTCTCCATATATTTCATGAGTTTAATTTTGTTATGTGAAGTTTACGTGCATGCAGACTTCACTTTTTTTCTGTTTCCATATTAAATGAGTTTATATATATGATTTTTAATTTTAATTTAAGAATTTAATTTTATAATCATTAAATTTATAAATATTATCAAAAAGAGCAAAAGCTTGTGGGGATCTGGATGGTATAAAAGTTCGTAGAGGACCCTATCATAACACACTTGTTTGTTGACGACAGTTTTATGTATTTGAAAGATAAAGAGATGAAGAGTAGTAGCCTTAATATGAAAAGGCTGCACATTAAGCCATTAACATGGCAAACACGAAGATTTTATATGATGCTAAAATGAGCTTGTAAGTTAAATAAGTCATTAACATTGTTTTGGGAGTCTAAAAATGTTTGGGCACGAAAAAGTACTTGGACTTGCCATCTATTATTGGGAGGAAGAAGGCTGTGTTCAACTTCCTTGAAGACAGGGTGTGGAAGAAAGGTTAATAATTGGGGAAAACATTTATCAAAAGTAGGAAGAGAGATTCTTGTGAAGTTTGTGGTCCAAACAATCCTAACTTGCTATATGAACACTTTTCTATTGCTTGAATCCTTAGCCGAAGACTTTACAGAGGATGATGAACTCTTTTTGGTGGGGTTGAAACCAAAGCAATGGTGGATGAATAAATTGGATCAGTGGAAACAACTTATTGTGAGGAAAGAATGCAAAAAAATGGGTTTCTGACATCTCCATGTTTGGGAAGCAAGGTTGGAAATTATCTTTCGACCATGATGATGTAATATCAAGAGTTCTAAAAGATAAATGTCACCCAAAAGGGGTTCTTCTTGGAGGTAGTTTTGGGCCATACTCCAAGTTCTGTTTGTCATAACATCCATACTTCTAAGGTATTTAGTGGTTAGATGAGGTTTGAGTGCGCTTAGGTACAAAACTTCTGGATAGAAGCAGGTCTAGGTCAGTAGAATAGCAGAAAGATTTGTTGATGTCCTCTTTAGGGTTTTGGAGGTTACACCACTAGCTACTATAAGGAAGGTGGCCATGCTCTTATGGTCCCTGTGGCGGAGAAGGAATTGCAAAATCTGGGAGGATAAAGCATGCTCACCTAGGGCTGTTATTCAGAACGCAATGGAGAAGTTGACCCAGCGAAAAAAAATGCATCCAAAACAAGTGTCTGCTACTTGCAGAATGGTCATTGACTCTTAGTAGCCACCTATGGAGGGCTCCTTAAAATGCAATGCTGATGCAACTTTGTTCCCTTCCCTTGTAAGATATGGAGCGGGTTTGTGTCTACGAGTCCAGTATTTTATCCAAGCAAAATCTCTACACTCTGAAGGCAGTGGCTTGCATGGAAAGCCATCACTTGGCTAGCAAGTCTGAACTATAACATAGTCATTATTGAGCTTGTTTGTAAAGTTGCTGTAGATGAAATTCAAGGTGGGTTAACACTTTTTTTTTATTAGGTCTGTTCATAAACATGCGTATACAGAAACCTAGTTATTTCCAAACTTTGAGACGAGTTTTGTTAGGAGACAAGCAAATCATGCAGCCCACCAACTTGCTAGTGGCACCATTTTGTTAGTTGCCAAGTTTTTTATCACATGCCACACTGAATCTACCTAAGTTATCCAAAAAGAAATAATATGAGCTTCTTGAGTCAAAAAGAGATATCAATCAATACAATGTATTCTTAAAAATAGACTGAGAAGTATTGCGTGAATTTCATAAAAATTATAAGAAGTTTCATAAACAAAAAGTACTATGTTAATACTTAATATGTGTTTAAATGTATATTTTAACCAGACTTATAATCCTTTAATATAAATTCTATGCACAAATAATTAATATTAATCATTAAAAATATATCTATCTAACTACCATTTTAGAATGTATTATTGATTATATTTTATGGAGTTTGATTGATGTATCAGTATTGCAATAAAGTATCGAATTTTACATGTTGGATCCCAAAAAGCAACATGGCTGGGAAGAAAAAGTGAAGAAGTTTCTGCAGCAAAGGAACCCATGGGACTTTGGATTCTTTGCCACATGAACAAGTGATACCCCTCCCTCCCTTTTAACCCTTTTTATCACTCTTCTTTTTCACGTCACTGCTTTTGTAAAGAAATAATGAATAAATGGCAAAGATGGAAAATGATTAACACGTTCTCTGTCACTCTTTAGTGTGCAACAAAATTATTAAGGAGGCTCAACTGGTATGTCTATTACTGGTTATTTATGTCAAGTATGATTTTCCGTGGATTTTCTAACTGTTATTTTAACATATATCTGAAATCACAGCTCTTACTTTTACGATTCCTTAATAATTTAAGATAAGCTTGCAGTTTGAAGTGAGAGAGAGACCATATCCATAGGCTTGCAGTGTGACCATATCCAAAGGCACCTCACTTCTCAATGACCATTCGTCTCACTAGAGACCAAGCAAGAAAAAAATTATTCTCAATTTCGTGTTTAGTTTGCATCCTTCATGTTTGTCATTGCTATATGTAAAAATTAATGGATATTGGATATCTGCTTTGCTACGTATTTGATGACAGGCAATTAAACAATCACAGGATACATTTCAATTTTTTATTATGAGAAAATTCAGTACAGAACATGTCCTTGGAACTATCAATCACTCCGTTTTTATTCCAGATTTGGCTCAAGATTTGGCAAGGTGAAATATGAAGTAAATTGTACATTTGTACATCCATTTCTATAGGCATCTCCTCACTTGAAATAACAAATTCCTATTTCTGTGTTATTCCATTTCTCGTTCTGTTGCTTCGCTATAAATTCATAATCTGATGGTGTTCAACATGAACCATACATTAATGATATTCTAAGAATTTCTTTAAATTTTAACTAGCAAATATTTAGTGTGTTTGCAGATTTTTTTTTTATTCAGGTAAAATACAAAAATCACAAGTTAAACATTTAATATTATAAATAAAATATACTAATTAATTCCTTAAAAATAACATGTTTTGTTCAGTAAGAGGGAATACATTAAGAGATATAATCATCCTCAAGATAATGGACCCCGATCCAATATACAGAATAGAATATACAAAGAATGGAAAAATAAATTTGATAAAAAAAAAATACAACTGTCTAACACTAACAAAATATCGGTATTCATACCACGTATTATAGGAATATCTGCCAATCATATATTTTCACGTCAAAATGTTTTTCATGTTCTAGTCTGTGTCTCAGTTCCTTGGCACACTGTATATCCTTGGCAAGCAACAGAGCAAAGCCCCCACCACCAGCTCCAACCAGCTTGTAGCCACAGCAGTACGGAGAGGCAAAAGAAAACAGACTATCAACATACTCGTTGCTGCAGTAAGGGTCAAGTTCCTGATGCAATCTCCAAGCTTCTAGCATGATATCACCAAGTTCATCTAAGTCACAGTTCATCAAAGCTTCTCTCCCAATCTTTGCTAGTTCAACAAGGCGTTTGATACTTGATACAAGAAGATTGTCACGGCGAAGATATCTAATAACCACCTTCTGCAATACCTTATGTGCAAGTCGAACCTACCAAAAACAGTTTAACATACAATAGAAATCAAAGTTAATTATAGTTGTTATTGAATTAAATGAAGAGAAGCGGTAGCTACAAAATTACAAAACTGACTAAAATTTGAACGTTTTGTGATAAGACTTAGCTGTTGTTTGTATAAAGAAAGGAAACAAAGCAAAATAAATAACACATCCCACATACAAATGATTTCCTGTATGCCATCAACAGAAAACACAGTTACCCAAAGATCATTAGTTGCAAGATCAACTTACTACAAGCTTATAGGTAATATCAGATGGCAAATAACACTGAAAAGAGTCTCTTTGATGCAGAGCTCTCTGTGTAGGAATACCAGATGTATATTTCTATAAACAAACTGTTTACTTACTTGACCAGTAAATACCACAAGAAGTCTTTGCTGCAGCTCGGAAATTAACTGAGGGGAAGCCAACAGGGGAAAAACTTGAAGCCTCAAGGGAATTCCTGGAAAGCTTGAAGTACATTTAATCCCAGGGTACAAACCTCCTATCTGGTCCTGCCAACCACCTCCTGTACCCATAAGTTGCTCCAACACCAAAACAAGTCTAGCAACATTCTCAGTGCTGTCATCCCCATCAATTATCTGGAGAAGGCATTTCACCACTGTAGCAGCTAAGATACTAGAGGTACCCAATCCACTGCCACGGGGGACATTGGCCCATGTTTTGATGTGCATGCCCATATCTACAAGAATGTTATCATGAATAATTCCAGTCACAAGTAATGCAGATTTGACCAGCCGAAATGGATCGTCTCCATCAAATGGTGCACAAATAGATGTATAATCTTCAACAAACAACTGGTTATCTGCATCATCGGTAATTAATATTCCTTCTGTTTTAGTTGTCTCTATGATGGTGCCAATTGGTGACGAACCCTCCAAGCTTATTGCCATATTCAAAACACATCCAGCACGCTCAATGCTCCATGGAGGAGTATCACTCCAACCCCCAACAAAATCTACACGAACTGGTAATTCTACTTTAACCTTTCTAGGATGGAAAGACCGATGAATGCAGCTATTGTGATTGTTATTCTGGAATTCCTGACCGGAATGGCTACCAGGAGACTCTGATAAATGTTCTGCAGAAAAGACAGGTGAAAACTTCATATTTCTAATTTTGTTGCATGAGTTAAGAAGTAACGGTCTTGTTATTCATAATTTCATACACATATAAATTAGTGGAGAGTGTATATTACAAATAGTGAAAAGACTAACTTAAAAGAAGTTGTTACCAATCTTTTGGCGTCAAATGATCCAGAATAGAATTAATTATTCTTTTAGATACTCTATTCCAGTATTTTGAGAGGTAACAATAATATACAGAGAGAAAACACTTTGAGAAATTAATATTACTCACCATGAATTGCACATAGAAGCTAAATTCCTAACACTACATTAATTGATCTTTGTATTAAAATTGCGCATTCTTCTTAAAAATAATCACCATACTTTACATTTCCATTGATTATTGTGAAACCAGCAGGTAGTTTATAGTTTATAGTTATACTAAGTGTGCTAATAAACAATATTGTGGAAAAGAAATTTTGCAATATACTGTGCCTTTAAAGTTAAGTAGCCTGTGGAAAGCAGCAAATGATCCTTACTTTTTTTAATATAATTTAATATTGCATTCTCATAATCATTTCTCTAGATAACTTATCCTATGTTTAAAAATCATTAAATGAATCGTGTGTATTTTCTCTGTTAAGTTGAACAAAAGTCAAGTCATCAAGTTGTTCCAAGATTCCTCCCTGTTCTCCCACCAAAAAAATTGAATGCAAGATAGATGCCGTAAACTGTTTGCAAATTTGTTTTGAGAATGGCATCCTGGGACATGATTAAAACATGTACCTTTGAATCCATATCGTACTGCTGAAGCAGTTTCATCAGCCACAGCAGCCCAAACTTTGGGCTCCAACTCACATGCTGTCTCTTCTTCATTGCAAGCACGAAGAAGATCAACTTGCACCTGGTATGCCCGACTTTTGGGAAGTATATTAGAGTTTTGCTCCCGAACAATGGGGCACATAGCTAGGAAATCCTTACATGTTTCAATTCCAGAACCCTCTTTTTGAAGAATTTCTTTACATAATTGTGACAAATTGCGCCCCAGCATGCCATAGCTGATGCAAGCATTTGCAATTCCTGCTGCAAGATCAGCTTGGTGATTACTAGAATCTATGCATATTGTTGAAAAATCAATAGATCTATGCAATTCTTCCAAACTGATGCGCCGAGAATATCTCCACAAAGTAAGCATGGATTCACATTTTTCATTGGCTAAGCCCATCAACCACATTGCAACCTTCATCATTTGAACATACGGAAGTATGGGGAATATTTTTGAATTCCATAAATATTTTTCATCAGGGCCTGCAGAACCCCATAAGTCACTTTCTTCAATACCCAAATCATGTAAAATTTTCTTCCAAGGTTTCCCACAAAACGTACCATCTTTAGAGAGTGAACTTTTGGGGTTATCATGAAGGCCACAATATACTAGAACTCGCTCCCTATTTCCAATCAATGGAACCTCCCAAAGACAATGACGATCTGGAAGCATGAACTTGATTGAATTGTTGTCAAGAGGTATATTGACACCAACCGCTATACATAAGGAGCCAATATGGATTTCACCAGAAATGGATGAATCATATATGAGAGAATCTTCTCCGATTGAGACGCCGGGTGCAATTTTACTAGAAAGAATAATAGCAGATGCCGTAATGTCAGATGCAGTGGTTGCTGGAATAGAACACAGATGCCTTCTACCAACCAGTTCTGAGCCAAAACCACTGAGGTGATCTAAAACTTCATTTGAGGTTCCAAAATGCAAGAACAACAAATCATCTGAAATGGAAAAATATGAGTTTTAGTACAGATAGATAAGAGGAGAAACACAGATAAAGATAACATTGCAATTAGGCTTGACATACAGGCACAGTAGCTGAACATCTTCCTGTTTCCCAATTTATTGACTAGTTCTTCACCCAAAGGACGCTTTCTTAGCCACTCATGCTTTGCTGGTACCCAGGCAGCAACCAGATCTTCATATAAACTCATCTACACAACAAATAGTCTGTTCTTAGATAAAATACCTCCATTGTTCTACAAATGAATTAGACCACCAAGTGCTTCAGTAGGAACAATTGCGCAGATTTCATGCTATTCAAATAACACTATAAATTAGTTCTGTCAATTGTAATGTACTGCTCATTTGAAGAAACATAAACAAATGAATAGCAATCTATCCAGAAAGATCCAAACGTTAGATAACCAAACTATCCAAATGGGAAAAATAAATAAATAATCGTTAAGTAAAAAATTTTAAATTGGAAAGAAAACCTAGCATTATAGCATGGTGCCGAACCAAAGTAACTGCAGTAGGACCTAAGAACCTGGGTCAGAATTTCCAAGCAATATTGTTACATAAAAGGATTAATAGAGATCTCTCGACAACAATGCATTCGTATAATTTACCTTCACATTTTACCAAACAAGTTTTGAGATCCTTGCGTCACAACTCTAGAGAAAATTTTATCTAACCAAACTACGCAAAGATATGATTGACACTGGAATGAATAGTAAAGAGTCCCTGGTGTATTTATAACATTTACAAATTTATAATTTGTTTGCCAAAATGGAAATTAGTGTATGAAACGGAGTAGCCAATAGAACAGCATCATGCTCAGTTATTGGATCATGTTGCAGAATGTAAGAAAAAAAAAACAAATATGAGGAGGATACCACTTCCGATCATGTTAGTCCATATATATACAGATTTGGAAAGAAGTCTTTGCAACAGATATTAAGTCCCGCGTAATTATATCTCTTCTTACATTAAATGGCATTCTCGACCTTAACAAATAGAACAAAATGATTCAATTACAAATATCCATAACATAATTATTTTTGTAGTCAAATAAACTTATCTCTCAAATTGTTTTGTATCATATCCCTGTGTACACATGCAAAACAAAGAATTTATTAATCGTTACTTTCTTCTCTTTTCTTTTCCATCTCTAAAACTACAAAATATGTTCATAGTAAACAACTTAGTATACCTCATGTTTGCTCTTTAGGAGCTCTGAAATCATTTGCTGACAGGAAGATGCGAGTGTAACAAGCTCCAACCACGCCTTACCTCTAACTGTTATTATTCCAGTATCAAGAAGTGTTCTACCATCAGCTAGAATTGCCTTACTTTTAACTAGCTCATCTACAGAAGGTTTCTGCAGGAGATTATCAACTAAACTGACAGAATAATTTTGAGTTGAATGTTCAGTTTCAGCCGCAACTATGACTCCATGGTTTGCAGCAACATCAAGGGTGATTGGAACAGTGATGATACAGGAAGTGTCCATAGGAAGAGACACGAGGGATGCATCAAAACATGGGAGAACATCACCAGTCATGGTTAACATTCCACCTGTGAGGATTGAAAGAATTCTGTGAGTTAACAGTTTGAACATCTTAAAACACTTTTTGGTCATGTTTAATCACGTCACATGCAAAAACTATTTAACTTTTTGAATTACAATGCATAAAATGAAGACAAGAGCTGTTTTCGAAGTAAAAGTACCTACGATAACTGAAATTCAAGCATGTACATAAAACTATTCCAAATAAGCCCCGATAAGAGCTGTTTCAAATGTGTACAGTATATGAAGTGATGAATAACCTTCATTTCCAAAAGCTTGTCTTGCACAAGAAGCAATAGCAAGAATATGGTCGAAGAGGAGGGGAACGGGGCCATCAGGGTCATCGGCAGCCAAATAAGGAAGTGGCAGGAACACCTTCCCCATTGGGTTTGCCCACGGCACCCGTTTTGAATCACCTCCAGCATGGAGCAAAAGTATGTGCTTCTTCTCCAAAACAGAAACTGCATCGTCACTTCCATTTCCATTTGTCGGTGAGATTGAGTGACGGTAGTGGAGGGCGAGGGCGTGGATGGCATTGAGAGTGGCGGCGCCGGATCCGATCCGGCAGCCGAGAGGGTCGGGTACGGCGAGGGTGACGGTGGTCGAGGAGATCCGACCCATGCGTTTGGCCCGCTCCAGTTGCCAATTGTACAATTGAGCTTGTTCGGGGCTAGCGGCAGTGAGGACAATGGCATCCCAGGTTGGAACCCGAGAGGGGTGTCGGATCGACAACCTCAAATGGTACCATGATTTCCGCAGAAGGGAAACCAAGTCCTCCTTCTGTTTCACCCTCCACCACCTCTTTCCCCTTTCCCTCTCCATTCTCACTACCTCCAAGTTCCAACACTTCCACTCACAGTGAATTTGAACAAGAAGAAAACACAAGACCAACAAATGAATTACATGCCTGCTTTTTTCTCTCTTCTCCTGAGAAAATGACAGTTTCCTCAGAAAATAACACCCAGTGATAAAAAAAAAAAAATAATGGTAAAAAGGTAATTCTTTTAGTAAAAATAGTTAATCAAATTTTCTAAAAAATAATATATTATTAATGAAACTCATACAAATTCTTCATTTATTATACAGAATATATTTTTCAAATATAATACATAATTTCTAATTAAACTTTTTTTAAATTACCCTTATATTAATTTGCTCTTAGAAAAGATACTTCTTATCCTTCTACAACTGCCCTCTTCATTTTTTATTTTTCCATATCTCATATAAATAGAAAAGGATAAAAATATATTTCAAAAAGATCATTTTTATTTTTACAATATTTTAATTATAATATTTAATAATTATCTTAATTATTTTAAAAGTACGAATACACATGACTTATATTTCCACTAGTATAAATAATATAATTATATAAAATTCATCTCAAAATAATTTTTTTGGTAGAAAATAAAACATCACTAAACATATTTGTTAACAAATATATTTAGTGATATTTTCCTTATTAAAAAAATCTTTAATCGAAAATAAAAGATAATTTTACTCTCATACCATTTGTTTATCTTTTAAAATTAAGCATGAAAAAAAAACACTCTGAAGATGTTTGGCCATATATTTTTTTACTTTTATCATGCCTTGTAACTAATTTTTATGGAATGATTTAGAAAATTTACACAAATCATAAACATCTCTCTAAATTTATCGTAATTCTTCTTTTAAACAAGACATTCTATCAGAAAGTAATTACTTTTTTATAAACCAAATTTAACTTATGTATTCATATAAACATATTCACTTTTTAATTTATCCATATAATTTCTTAATATATTGAAAAAGATAAAGATTAACAATTTAAAAACAACTCTTTAAATCTAATAATCATGATATAGACATTATTGATTTATAAATTCCATTGATCAGATTAAAATAATTTAACATTTAAACTAAAGAATCTGTCACGTTCATAGTTAAAGAGTCGTTATTTATAATGCAAGACTATCTTTTAATAAAATTTTTTGGCACATCTATATATTATTCGAAAGTTATTTGTATATTTCCCCAATTTCTCACTTAATTGATCGCTTCTTTATTTTATTTAATGATTTTAATTTAATTTGAGTTGTTTAACATGCACTCACGAGCTTTATTTGAAATCATCCGTCTCAGTTGCAGGTGACCAACAACACATTTAACCTCCGAGTTATTTTTAATAACACCAAAAAGTTAAACCTAAACAGAAAAAAGAGAAATAATAAAGGTACAAATAATCCATGCGCAAAATTTAATCGTGTAAACAATCCTTCGTATGAATGATTCCTTTTGGAGAAGCAAAGGTACAAATAGTTAAAATGAAATATTGGGTAATCGTACTTTCAAAATTGTGTAAAACTCCAATACTTAACTTTCTCTCTTCTCTTGAAATTTTCTTCATCATAACTTGTATATAATCATATAGTTTTATTTAGAACTTTTCTCTCTTTTTAAGAATAATAATGTATAATTAATAATATTAAAGCTTCAATATATTTGTTTAGGTGAATTTAGATAGTACCTCAAACTGGTAGTACAATTGTTGATATATCGATTGTCTCATTGCTCCTTACTTATAATCTTCTCCTTTAATTGTTGGTGTTCGGTCATGATTGACTTGAAAAAGGTACTCTGACGATTAAGCAAGTAGTTTGTGTCAAGAGTGTATAGTGAAAACATATTGAAGCTGACCTTACACCTCCGTAGATAGTTTATTTATAGTGTTTAGTCCTGGACAATTATTGTAATGGACCGAATCAATGTTAGATTCCCGATTTATAGGGAGGTATATTGGTAAATTTGGAGAATATAAAAATATATCTAATAAGTAAATATTTTCCACTAAATCAGTGTTAGATGATTTATTGGGAGTGTTACCCTCAATTGGTGAGTCATAATCATGATTTGTATGTAATCACTGCTACCATTTATTGAGTGGTTTAAATGTATCTTAATGTGGTCAGTTGGTCACTAAGATCGAGTGACTAGCTCGTTTGGTACCGACTGATACAATAAATAATAAACCAACTTAGTAATATTTTTTTACTTAAATGTCACTATTTTATTTAAACAAAAAAGACATAAATTAAAACAATAGTTTTAATCTATATGTATTATCGGTATCTATAACCGAATACTCCACTACTGACATTTCTAAAATCAATCATTGAAAAATAAAGAACATTCCTTAATACGACATGATTAACTTAATACTACTCTAATACTGATATTAGCCTAATAGCTCATGTTAATCTTGATCCAACATCAAAGATCAAAACAAAGGTATACACATTCAACCTTATTTATTACTTAGAACTACTATATTTTAAATACTAACTTACACTTAGACATCGAAATACTTTTTTTCAGATTGCACTATTCTCCACCCGAAATCAAAAACCAAGAGAGCAATCTCAACGAGGACAATTGAAAAGACTCATCTCGGTCTCATACAAAAGCACTATCTATAAATAAACATAAAACAATATAAAAATAGTAAACAATAATATATTTAAAAATGATCTTTTTTTTCAGAGTCTATGCTGTCACAACTTCAAAGAAAGTTTAAGAGTCATCCTGATTTTCAATTGGCGAGTTTGTTAAGAGAACATTAAAAGTGTTATGACATTTAACATGTGATAAAAGAAATATGTGGTGATTTAGGAGGCACCGTGGCAAAAGACAAAAGGAAGGCAAGTTTGTGTGGTTTGGCAGCAAATAAATCAAGATGATGGCCCATTGGCAGATAAGCCAGATATACAATAGAAGCATACCAAAATTGTGCTATTGCCTCTGAAGCACAAGGACTAGAGGAAGCTTCGTGGAAGCCAAACTCTTGCATACTTCACGCACTCAAACATATGTTAAGTTCTATAGCATCACCAATATCCCATCTTTCATTCAAAGCGAATGGGTTAATTAGTGTTTAGTTACTTTATTTTAATTACTCATTTTAAGGTATTTGTTCATTTTTAAAATATTTTTTACTTTTGCTTTTAAAAAATAAATTGTATTTAGTATTTTAAAATTTCATTCACGTGCCTTGAATATTTTCTAACAAAATGAGAATGAGATTAAACTCCAAAAAACATAGTTAACTCGTGTTGCTTTTTTATAATATTTTTTCTATTTTTATCTCTTTGCAAGACAATTAATATATATTTGACGTCATACTCGGACTGTTCTCACATTTGGTATAGAATATTCTACGAATAAATTTTTCTAGGTTGAACAAGTCAGGTCTTGAAACTCTAGTTGAAGGGGAAAATATTAACATCTCTACAAAAACCAAGTCCTCCAAAGTCACTTTCTTCCTCCACCCTCGTTTCCACGTTTCACGATTAAAAGAAACAAAGAATCCATTCTCCTCCCAAAATCATGGAAATCAACCAATCCGCGAAAGAGACCGTGATGGAAGAAGAGTTCGAGGACTTGCTGCCAGTGATGGCAGAGAAGCTGGATGTGGAGACCTTTGTGTCTGAGTTGTGTGGAGGTTTCAAGCTTCTGGCCGATCCAGAAACGGGTTTGATCAGTGGTGAGAGTTTGATGAGAAATTCAGCTCTATTGGGTATCGATGAGATGAGCAAAGAGGAAGCAGAGGCCATGGTTAGACAAGGTGATCTTGATGGGGATGGGAAGCTCAATGAGACTGAGTTTTGCATTCTTATGCTCAGGCTTAGCCCTGGGATCATGGAAGAAGCCGAGGCCTGGCTTCACAAGGCACTTCAACAAGAACTCACCAAATCCTCAACTTAAACTCCACCCTTCTGCAATCAATTGTAAGTTATTTGTGTGTCATGGGTGTATCATGCAAGTTAAATAAACTCACTTCACACTCTATGAATGTTTTCTAAAGGTAATTTAACTATAATGAAATGAATGCGACAGAAGTTAAATTACATACACTTCTTGCACTTCTAGCTCACTCACTAATACTATTAAAAGCATTCGATAGTTTCATCTTATATCAGAAATAATTGAATTTCGTCCCAAACCGACAGTCAATATGCACATCTGAAATATAAAGAAAGAAGTCTTAATATATAATCGATCAGATATTGTTTTAGAGATTATGTAAATTCCAAAATTAGATCTGGATATATATGTTTAAAAACTTTAGTACTCTCTCTATAAGACACATTTTAAAAGTTGTTGCCACTTTTTATAAGATTTATGATTTTTATACAACTTTAGATTTGTTTTTCTTATTTATCCTTGTTAAATATTATGAGTATTTGTGTTTATATTAATGAATAGTGAGAAAAATAATTAAAAGTCATTAATAATAAAGGTTAATTTAGTACATTGACCAAATTAATTAAAAAATTCAACTCGATTAGTTATTTTTATTAGTAGTTGTGATTATGATAAAAATATCTGATATTAAAAAAACTAGAGAGTAGTTCTTAATTTTGTAAAATGTTATTATTTTACTCATTTTTCACTTATACTTTACATCAAAAGAGTAGAGAATAATGAATATTTTGTAAAGTAAGGAATTAAAAAAATATTAAAATACCAAAAACTATTTTATTTTATAAAGTGAGTTTAGAACTAATTTAATTCTATAAAACTGGTTTACAAAGTAAGATTTACTTTAGTTACATACTCTATTGTAATCATATACCTAATCGTACTCTATTGTAGTTATATACTCTACTGTAATCATATATCTAATCATACTCTATTGTAGTTATATACTCTACTGTAATCATATATCTAATCATACTCTATTGTAGTTATATACTCTACTGTAATCATATATCTAATCATACTCTATTGTAGTTATATACTCTATTGTAGTTATATACTCTACTGTAATCATATATCTAATCATACTCTATTGTAGTTATATACTCTACTGTAATCATATATCTAATTATACTCTATTGTAGTTATATACTCTACTGTAATAATATATCTAACCGTTATAAAATCTTGAATACATCCATTAACGTATAAGATCAGACAACAATAGGGCTACAGGCTACTAAACCTTAATAGGAAAACTCTGTTTTTACCATAGTTCTAATCAATATAGAATCTTCAACACACCTTTTTACATTGAGAATAGATGATCTTATAGCAACCTCATTGCAGGTGGTGCAATAGACTCAAGAAACTCCACTAAGAAAGACTTTGACACCATATTATAAAATTGTTTTAGATCTAATAACAACTTTACAAAATTGGCTTATAAGACCATATTTACACCTACTCATATACTCTATTTTAATCATATATCTACACAATGTGAATCTCCAACAAACTAAGATGTCAATTTCATATATAATTTAAAAACTACTCTAATGATGATAGCAGCGACAAAGAGCATGGGGTGCATTTTTACCTATCAAACACAGGGCTACGTTGACAACCATTGTTAAGACTTGGCTCTATAATAACCTGGGCAGGGGGATCTCCCATAAAGCCCTCTTCTAGGATGATCACCCTTTTCATCATCATCCCTCATATACTCAACAGAGATCACTCAGTCCAGGATCTTCTTACTGCACGTAGAATGAAACTAGGTGTATTATATATGTACAGAGTAGCATAAACCTCAGAATTTATCAAAAGATATTAAAATCACATCGCTGACCTCATATCTGTGCACTAAAGAGCTCTAGTGACATCTAGTGTGTACAACTAAATGCAAAGTTTCAACGAATTATAACATTAAGATCCTTCCCTGATGTTCAAAGAGTATTTCTACATCACGGACCCTGGTACTAATTGGCAGAATTAATCTCGTCTAGGGTTTCTTGTGGCCCTTTGCTTTACCCTGGAGCCATCTTGATAGCAGCATGTTCTCCCTGTCAATATACAACAAATGGAACCTTCTTATTAAACTCAGATAGTGCATTGCTAACACTTATAACCCCGATAATAATAAAGGTAAATACACCCAAAATATTATAAGGAAAACAATATCCTAGCCCACTCCACAGAAGTATTCGTTTTTAATATTCAAACCGAAAATTTTCAAGTGCACGAATTGCAACAACAGAACTAGCATTAGAGACTCTAAAATGATGACGGAAGTCAACAAGTTGTCCCCAGCCAACAGACATCACCTAAATCAGGAAATAATTTTTTACCTCTTGGGAACATAAGAATTGAACACCTGCATTATATGTGAGGGCAGATGGACATGGACGTGTAAAGCTGTAGAGATTTAAATGAGGAAGAAAATTATGATTGCAATTGAAGGGTTTAAATCCAAATTTGAGATTAGAGATTTTGAATGTCATTCTCAAGCATATTTATCCATTCAGACAGAAGGATCATTGAATTCAGTAGTAACACAAGGCAAGTGAAACAGTGATAAAGTATAATTGGTATTAAATGAACAAATCCAGTATCAGATTTCTAAGTACAAGAACATAATTACTCTATAATTGAATCAAACAGATAAAGACCAAGAGCTTCATGATCCTTCAATAGCAACCACACCCCTGTTTCCTCATTGTCCATAATCCTTCAATTTGATGTTTCTCTTGCAAGCTCTCGTGCTTCTTCTCTTGACCATCTTCTCAGGATCATCCACCATGTGGACAACCTGCATAATCAACTTTCGAACATTTTGATTTAATTCTTCTCCCTCTCAGGTTCCTTCTTGATACTTAACTAATACTTAACTGATATCTCTAAGTCAAAAGAATGACACAAACGCCAATGACATGACCCAAAAGAAAAATAATAAGAAGGATATTAGTTTACCAGATTTCATGTTGACGACACAATTGGCGAACAAGCATTCGAGGTCTGATTGACGATTGTTGTACTCGAGGTTGCCAACGAAAACCGGTCTCGTCTTCAAAGGAAAAAATTAGAGCAACGATGAATCAATGCCCTAACCCTAACAACTCAAGATTCTTGCTCTATAAAGCAAACAATAACAAATTCTTGCTTGCTTCAAAAGAAAAGCTTAGATTCTAAGTCAATGGCTCTGTATAGTAGAATCGGAAACTACTTGTTTTTAAAACTTGAAATGTGGTATCACTCGTTCGAGAAGAAATGAAACTTGAAAGAAAAAGGCTTAATTAAAGAAAAAGATAAATTGAGGAATAAGATATTTAATTAAAATATAAAGCAGATTATTTTGGAAAAGCTAATTGTATAAATAAATAAATAGGATTATCAAAGTTTTTTTTTATCAACAATAAAAAATAAATAGATGGAAATCACTTCAAAGTGGTCTAACCCTTATACATAAAGAACTAACGTCTTACCAATTTCTTATTAAGGAACATCTTCCAACTTAAATAAGGAACAACAAAAACCACTTCAAAGTGATCTAACCTTATAGAATTGTCAATGTATAGCAACTCTTCAATTAATTTTGAAATGTAAACAAGAAAATACGTTTCATTGTTTAATTTCAAATCAGGCTTCCACATTAGTTAGATTAGAATTTAATTATTTTAGCATGTGAATTAACTATTAACTGCATAAGTATAATGTCTAAATTATCTTATATTAAAATCGATAGTAAATAAACATATGTTTTACATTTATAATAAATAATCCATATTATGATATTAAATTAAAACTAGTCCGAGATTAAGAAAAATAATTCTTAAGTATATAAACTATAAAAGATAATTTAAGCTAAGCAGACTTTCTTTTATTAATTACAGAAATAATGTGTAAAAAGTATATTCAAAGAAGAAAAGTACAACTAAGAGAGTGAGTTTTAAATGAATGCATCACAAAACTTCAATGGTTTAAAACTCATTTTAATTCTTATATATATTAAGAGAACTTTTAGTATTTGTTGGTGTGAAATGTAACATTGAAGAATGTTCTAAGAAATTCCACCTATTATTACTAGTATTTCAAAAAGAAATTTATAATTTTAGAAATCATTTTTCATTCTATTTATTTCAAAATCCAATTTAACAATTCATTATATTTTTTAAAATTTATTAATTGAACTATTTTATAGTTTAATTAATTTTAAAATTTAATTTGAATATTTATTACAATTTCAAAAACTAAATAGATTATTATTATTTATTTAGAATCAACAAAAGGCTCATTTCATATGGAAGTATATAGAATTTCATTTATTAGATTCATGCATATATCAGAAATCCGTTGTAATCTAGTTGGTCAGGATACTCGGCTCTCACCCGGGAGACCCGGGTTCAAGTCCCGGCAACGGAATTTTTATTACATTTTTTATGACTGAATTTTTTGTAATTCATAGCTAATGCTGCAAATTAACATTTTGTAAACAATCCTTTGAAAATTTGCAAATAAATTCATTCCTCATTTGATTGTTCCTCCAATGAATGAAATAAAATACTGCAAGAGCTACGATGATGTAAATCATTGAAGTGGCATTTAGCTTAAACATTTAGACTGAGCAATTTTCCGACTGTTGCTTTTGGCAAGTAATGAGGAAAAAGAAATTATAGTTAAATTTCTCAACAAAATAAAGTGTTCTTATTCGATTGATGATGAATGCTTAAATGAAACCAATTGCAACTCTGATTGATCAAATGAACAATTTGAGAATTTCACTTCATACAGCAAAAGAGGGCACACTCTCTTGAATCAAGTTTCTGACCTTCACTCTCACCGCTCCACTCAACTGGTGCACGCTTTTGGCAATCCCCAAAAGTTCATCTTCCCCCATCTTATTCTTCGAGGAAACCAGTACCATTTGAGTTCCACAAAGCTCGTCGTAGATCCTCTCGAACTCCTGCAGCACCTCCTTCACAATCCCCACCTTGTTCCTCTTCAGTAGCATCTTCAGCAACGCCGCCACGTGCCTGTGAAAGTTTCCCTCCTCAACCGCGGGTGACCTCACACTTTGCAGCAGTTTCAAAAGCCTCGCAACATCCCTGTGAACAGAGTGAAGGGAATTGCTACTTTGGGCTACCTCCACGAGAGCTGCTGCATACCCAGTAGCGGGATTTGAGTTGCATATAGAAGAAGACGGTTTGGGTTTGAGGTGTGAGAGGGAGAATGGAAGCGAAGGGGAAGATTTGTGGGAGAAAGATTTGGTTTTGGGGAGAAAAGTGGGTGTGGAAGTGGAGAAAACATGATGGGGTTGTTGTGGTCGTTTGGGGGTTGCTCTGAAGGGATAGAAATCGCGATTTGTTAAGGTTGGTGAAGATGGGAAAGGGGAAACTTTAAGGGTTGAAACAGAGGTTGAGAGAGTATCCATGGAAAGTGGGTTTGAGATGGACAAGTTCTTAGGTTTGATTGGTTTTTGTTTTTGTTTTGTTTAGGAAAAGAGAAGAAAGTAAGCAGAGGATAAGTTTTGGCCACCTAGTCTCACAGAGGAACACATATGAATGCTGTTGAGGCTAACCTAAGTCAGTGTTTCTATACTTCACAATTGTATTTAGTAAAAGCAGTCATCTTTTGTTCAATTAATGGATATGATGCAATACAACATTCCATGAGTGGTTTATCTCTTTTAAAAATTAAATTTAGTTGACCCAAAAACCCTCAACTTTCACATATATAGAAGCTATATTACTTTTACATGAAAATATATTTAATATATTTTTATTATACGAATTTTGATTTTTTTTATCAGATGGATTTTGACTTTCTTATTTGATAATCATTGCTATAATTAAATTAAATTATTAATTTTTCATGACATTTTAAGATAATTATATATCATTTTTAACTACTTTAATTTTTCGTCATTATTGTCATAAAAACTTTTATATTCAGAATTTATTTTATATAACATATCTTCTCATATCAATTAAAATTTATTAAAAATATAAAATCAAAAGAAGAACATTATTAAATAAATTTGACATTTCACAAAATTTTATAACTTTTAATAAACTTGAATAAACTGGGAATACCATCTTTTTTTTGCATATACAGTGAGCATGGGTAGAAAAAGAAAGAGACTATGATGAATTAAATTTGACTACATTAATTATTACTTTATGAATCATTTTATATATAATATATTTTTAATTATTACATTAAGTATTCAACAACACCACAAATGGTACAAGATTTTTTTTCTATTGACAAAAAATACTTAACTATATTTTTGTTAATTTTGATAGACTCATCACAAATTTGTTAAAATTGGACTGAAAACAGAGTAGCCCACCCATTAATAATAGATTGAAAATGCTAGTCAGTTCTGCTTCGGATTAGATTGCTGAACTAACTTAAATTGAGAAATTTAGGTTAAAAGACTCGAGATAGATTAATAACTTAATCTCAATTTAATTTAACTATAATTATTTTATTAGTATTAGACGAATTGAGTTTGTAAACAGCAGTATAAGTTGCATTCTTACTTTTTAAAAACACCAAAAATTTAATAAAAATACATAATAAAAATCTTAAATCTAAATATTTCAATAAAAAAATAATAGGGCAATAAGCTAGAGTTAATGGATTAAGACGGACCAACCATTTTGTTTTGTAAATTAAGTAACTCATTGAAATTAACTTTTATTCGCAATGAAAATTGTTTAACTACATTATAGGGTTATATATATTGTATATAATTTTATGGCTTACAATTACAGATAATTGCTTATAGAAATAATTACTTTTAAGTTTAAGCTTTGTATTACTCCTAAGAGGGAAGATATGAAATTTTGAAAAGAGAAAAAACAATATTGAATAATCAAAGAAAATTATTTTTTGTAAGAACAAACTTTGATTTTTCTTTTAAATTTACTTAACTTCATGACTTCTACTACTACTACAATAAAATTATTAAGTATTAAATAAAAACTAATTTTAAAAAATATTATATTAATTAAATTAGATATTATTTTAGAAACTAAAATAATTATTATTATTTAAAATAATTATTATTATTAATAAAATTTATAAACTAGTTTATAGATTGGTATCTAATTATTATAGATTTTAAAATTAATAGTTAAAATTTGGTAGAAATTTAAAAATTAATTTAATTTTTTTATTAACAATTAAAATTATTTAAAATATTAATAATTTTTTAATCTTTAAAATAATATATAATTTAATTAATATAGTAATTAATTTTTATTTAATAATTTTTTCAGTTGGACTATCGAATATGATAAGATATTCTTTAACTTATCTAAAGTCTCCTTTGCATAGTGAAAGAGTTTTTTATACCATTTTTTAAATTGTTTTGAAATTCTTTCATAGGAACTAATTCAATAAAAGGTTTTTTGAAATAAGCCTTTTGGTTCTATCTTTGCTGCATTGGATAATTACCCTCAAACAACTTAGAGGAATATACGTGCGTGGATCATATTATTAGATTAGATGCTGCTGCAATAAATGACCATTGTTGAAGGACTGTTCTGCTGACATTCATCTTTTCCTTCTTCTTTTTGTAATATCAAACAATTTGTTTTTTCTTTCTCCACTGGTAACAAAAATTGTGATTTTAATTCAACAATCACTCTTACTGCAGCATGGATCATGCAACTTCACTATTACAGTTTACAAGGAAGAAATTATGATTCTCTGTACTATACCAGTTCTGTCGGTGCATAAAATCTCAACCTGGATGCTATTGTAGCCCCTACAATGGATTTTTAGAATGTTATTTCTTTCATTACGATTATGTGGTCCCTGCCATGGCCTTTAAGAACCACTGGTAGGCCATGCTCATTTTACAAATTTACACTGTGCTCCTGTGTATATCACTTTTTTAATACCTATTTTGTAAAAGAAGAAAATAAAGTTATGAAATAAATTAAGTTTCCATTTTTTTAATATTAATTTGTAGAAACTTCAATACATAAGTTAATTTTAATTTTTTAGATGAGTTTCATTTTAAATTTTTGTATTAAGAGCATGCATGTCTAGTCAAAATGGAAATAAGCAAGTAGAAAGCATCATTTCAGCTCCTGTTCTTCCTGACTATTCTTGTTAATTGAAGAACATGATCCAATCTAAGCTTTCGTATTCTAATTTAAGGAAATTACATTTTCAATTAAGTAACTATAAAAAATTAATATGGTTTGCTTTCTTATGTTAGACTTTGATTTATGATAGTTTTCTTTTTTCTTTTTTTTAAACAGCTGTTCTTCTGTATCTCACCACTTGAGGATTCATCATGGTACCAGAACAACAGCTAAGGAAATTCAGATAATGTTATATCCGAGTTAGAAACTATTTAATTATTAGCACTTGTGCATTCGTTTCAAGGATGCAAACAAAAGATCATTTTTACTCAGTAGATAATTAAAATTTGGACTCATTTGATAGATATAAATCAGCAAAAACATCGTTAAAAAAAGGCATGTGCATGCTTGCATCAGAAATTAAGATCAACTAAATATGAACTTGACATTTCATCATCCACTCAATAAATCACCTGTGATTCTCAATCCCTTTCCCAAGCATCACAATTTCTAAATTTTCTTGATCAATTGTCTGTATCTTATTTTCAATTTATTGCCTAACTTCTGCAACAGTGTGGCATCTCAGTTGCAGAAGGTAATAATGCCCCACAATTTGTCATGTAAATATTATTATATTTGGTGTAGAGCATTCAATTTGGTAAAGCATTAAAGGGAGACAAAGACCGGGCCATTACTTTGCTCATTTCCTTCTTTTGCTCCCATTGATTGAACACTGGTGTCGTTCATTTGATCTTTCTTTTTCCCAAGCTTTTCCATATTCTTTGCTTTCTCCTACTTACCTCCACGACCAATGGGAAAGATTGAACCCATGATTTATAGCCTAGTTTGAGCAAGGTCAAGAAGAAAGTGCCTTACTTAAATCTGTTTTCGAGCTCTTGGTGATCTTGGGAAGAAAATGAATCAGGAAATGAATGGGTTTGAGACTGAGAGGGTGAAAGAGACTATGCATGACAAAATAGATTATGTGTTTAAAGTGGTGGTGATAGGGGACTCAGCAGTGGGAAAGACTCAAATACTTTCAAGGTTTGCAAAGAATGAATTCTGCTTTGACTCCAAGTCCACCATTGGAGTTGAGTTCCAGACTAGAACTGTCACAATCAATAGCAAAGTTATCAAAGCCCAGATCTGGGATACTGCTGGCCAAGAAAGGTTCACTTTCTCTCTATCTCTCTCATGCCTCATATTTTGTTTGATTTTGTTCATCCCTTAAAAGTAAGAGCAGGGGGGCATAAGTTTCCATTATAATACCAATTGAATATTAATGTATGTATCTAACAATGTCATCTCAATTTCACTTACAAACCCTATATTACCAAGCACACATCACATGCTGTTGACATTCTCATTTTCATTATCATTTTCCTGAACTGGTTCAAAAACAGAAAAATAAAACTACATCAATATTTTACCAGATGACTCTTAACAGTAGTGGAAGAATGTGATACTTGTTGCATGTGATGTTAGCTCATCGAATTTGGCAGATTCGAGATTCTGACTACACCCAGCCCTTAAATAAGTAAGCAAGATAAAGGTAATGAAATTAAAAATGCCAAACCGGGCTTCCTCTTTATGCATCTACAATTAGATGCAAGTATATAAATGAGGTAGTTGAAGGAGTCGCTTAATTGATAAGAATTTAAAACCCCCTTTAATAAGACTTGAATGTAACAAACAAGTACAAATTAGGCTATATACAAATAAAAACTTGGTGAAGTTGGATAATTTTTCAGAATTTAGTGTCGGCTTTCTTTACCCAGGAGAAGTAAAAACATTATGTTCAAAAGGGTTTATATTTGAGATGTTTTTTAAAGACAACAAATGTTATTTGAATTTATATTTGAGAAGGGATTGCTTTAACTGAACTAAGTGTATGGAGTGGTGTAGGTACAGGGCAGTGACAAGTGCATATTACAGAGGTGCATTAGGGGCAATGCTGGTGTACGACATAACTAAAAGACAGTCGTTTGATCATGTAGCTAGGTGGGTTGACGAACTGCGAGCACACGCAGACAGCTCCGTTGTGATAATGCTCATTGGGAACAAAGGAGACCTTGTAGACCAAAGAGTGGTGCATGCAGAAGATGCAGTGGAGTTTGCAGAGGATCAGGGCCTCTTCTTTTCTGAGACTTCAGCTCTCAGTGGTGAGAATGTGGAGACTGCCTTTTTCAAGTTGCTGGAACAGATTCATAGGGTCGTCTCAAAAAGGTCACTGGAAAGTGGAAAAGGGAAGGCCACTCGTCACAACAATGTTGCCACTCTTCAAGGATCAAAACTGGATGTGATCTCAGGTGCTGAATTGGAAATTAGTGAGATGAAGAACTTATCTTCATGTTCTTGTTAAGATATAAGTAAAAAGAGAGAAAGAGAGTAAAAAATACATGCAGTAAATCCTTTTTTATATGTATAAAAAAAATATGCTGAACTATCCATGTAATGCGTTTGATGAGATGAGGATGATCGAGTTCATCTGTTCCTTGCTATTTTTCAGTTTGATTCTGACATATTACAGTGACAGAAATTTGTATGTATTGTTTTTACCATCTAGGAGAAGAAGAAAGAGTTAAGAGCTTATTTTACTACCTCCTTTTTTTCAAACTTGTATTATGTTTAAAAGGGTAAAAGGGTGGGGATGTGTTTTACTTTGTTTATATGACTTTTAAAGTTACTCCTTTAATTAATAAAAGGAATAGTTATGCAAGACTTGATATTTGCTATAGGTTACCTTTTTGCTGATTTGATGTTGTACTAGCCAGTATTAGATATAGTTTTTTAGAAAGAGATATAATTTACTTGAGTATTGTTGTGTCATGAGTTTGGTACGTTCTTATTATGTTAGTATTTTTTTTTTCAACATATTAATATTAATATGTGTTATACATTAACTAATTAAATTAAAACATTTCATCATATATATTTTATACTCATCTTATAAATATGTACATAAAAAAAAAGTATGACATGCATTATTTTATCAAAAAAAATTAATGCTAGATAGTAATATTTTCTACAAAATACGGGTATAGTCTCGTACTTTTATTTACATGAATGAATTTATTGCGTAGATTTAATTTTCTTGATTTTTTTAAATGATAAACTTCTAAATAGGAAGAAAAAAATAAAATATTTTAAAAACAATTAATAATCAGATTCATGAATATAAAAATATGAAAATTAATAACGTTTTTGACAGAAAATATGGAGACTAACAAAAAAAATTATAATTTTATAAGCATCTTGAAATCAGTAGGCTGGTTCAGCCCACGCAAGTCCGACCCAAATTATGTGACAACTAACATGGGCTTTTGTAAGAATAGGCAGCACTTAGAGTTTTGCATTCTTCACCCTCATAAAATCAACTACACCCAGAGTTCCTTGTGAAAAGACGAAACTCCTCCTCCTTGTATTTATATTTAATCTACTTCTCTTTTTTTCTTCTCCATCTCTTCTTCTGCTCTTCGTGCTGCACCTCATACCTACATCCCCTTGAGAATTTTCTTCCTCCATACGTGAGTGGAAGAGACTACGGGAAGTTCATTGAGCACGACAATTGCATTATCATTAAAGAGGAAAGTATTTAATGTATATTTTTGTTCTTTGTGGTTCTGTGTGCAATTTATGAATTTGGAAATACATTTTGGATTACACAATTTATAATGTATATATTAATTTTTTTTTAAATATTGATTAATTATTTGTTATTATTACTAAAGATATGGTAAAGATCAAAGATGAATTATCATCTCAAGCACAAGTTAGATAGAGACAAATAGTGTCAATCTGTAAAAAAGAATAGAGAACAAATTGTCGTAACTGTCACTATATGTTAGAGGAGACATCGAAAAAATTGAGTAAGATTTCTTACGGAATCTTATGACACTTCATTGTTGTAGAGTTACACCGACCATGTGGTGTGTAGACTATCCAAGGGTGAGGATTGATGGTCTCCCATGGAGCAAGTTTAGTAAGTTTGGGATCCTTCATTCACAAATTGAGGTCATGGTGCTTAATATTGGGTTGTTGCCACTATGCAACCTTAGTTATGAGACCGTTGATAAAAGTTTCATATCAGTCTATTCTGTTCCACCTATGGTGATGGATTGACGAGTTCAAAATGTTAACTCATTCTACCTAAATAAAGATAGGTTGGTGGACCAACCCAGTGAGTCCAACCCACTTTGCCACCTCTACCAACAATTTCCACCTCCTTGTTGGTTAAATGACCACCACTCTCGATGATGTGTCTGTATTACTCCATCTCCCCCACCTTTCAAAGAAGATTTGTTCTCATTGATGACCGATGATTGCACTTTGTCGACCATCTTGTTACCTGTGAAACACATAGTCCAGATGATGGTAAGACATGACTGTTGCCATATCATGAACATGTTTGTTAAGTGAGTTCTTTCCATTATTATATTTTCATGGTTTTTTGTTTTTATTTTTTCAAATGTTTAATGCCCTAGTTCAATGAATGCATGGTATACTCAAGAGGATCACCAACATTATGTAGTGTGTGTGATCAATTGTGAATATGTGACAGAAAGTACTCCATCATAGAACGAAGCTCACAGTGCATTATGGTAAGTTCAGTACGTCACAAATATGGATACCAAATATCCACAAAATGTATTGGACAGACAATAAAGAATGTCGTCTAGTACTTAAATTTTATATTTTTAAATTTATCAATAATATCATGCAAAAATTTAATTATTAATATATGAGATATTATATGAAATATTTACTTTTGGTGAATTCCTATTAAAAAATATAATTTATTAAATAAATTATCTGTTTTAAAATTTAAAAACATAATTTTTAAAAGTAAATTAATTATTTTTAAAAGTAAATTAATTATTTTTAAAATTAATTTAATTAAAATATAAATATATTTTAAAAAAACTGAAAATAACGTATTTCAAAATTTACAAATTAAAACACATATTGTGTATTATGGATTTTGACAATACGTCTAAATAATTTGGCACTTTTCATATGTTTTAATACAAACATTCTGTCATATTACTTGTTTTATCCTCGTCATTTAAAAATAACTTGATACAATTTTAAAAAAAAATTGAATTTTTAAATTATATAGTAGTGCACTTCAATTTTATGGGTTGTATAACGCAAAAGCCCAACACTTGTATGCTTCGAAGTGCCTTGCAACGTAAAAATAAAAATATTAGAAGTTGAGTAGGTTATCGATTCCAGAAATTCCGTGAAGGTAACCATCTACCATGAATCATGTACTTACGTTTGAATATAAAATTTGTTCATAACATATATATATATATATATATATATATATATATATATATATATATATATATATATATATATCCCATAACTTGATACCAACCTTGATGATGGAATGGGACTATTTCTTTTCAACATCCATCTCTTTCACAAACTCAAATTTTAACCTTTGTAATATTTTATTGAGTTATGACGTGTCCTATTATGCATTCATACTATTTTACAAAACTTAAAACACTAATCTACCAACAACAGCAAAATAAAATGATTCTTCATTAAGCATATTCTCAGAAGTTGAAATTCCTATTGGCGAATAAAGTGGGTTTAGTTGACAAGGAGAAGATATCGATTACACTACAACTTTGGGCAAATAAAGTAAATCTTTTATAACTTTTTTTAATACATTGATTCTAAATAATTTGGCACTTTTCATATGTTTTAATACAAACATTCTGTCATATTACTTGTTTTATCCTCGTCATTTAAAAATAACTTGATAAAAAAATTCGTTCTTTACATGATTTTTTTGTTTAAAAAATACCATAATTTAAAAACTTAAAACACCTAAGCGTGTGTAGAATTTGACAAAAGAAAAGAAAACTTATGTGAACGTCGCAGTCAATGATCTCTGTTATGAATATGACTCTGAGTTAGCTTAGGGCGATTTTTCTGACTTTTCTTATTTGTTGGTGACCTAATAAGAGTTTGTGATATTTAATTCATTATTAACTTGAACAACCTTAAGGTAACTGGATAGAGTGATATTCGTTTTAAAATTAGCATTGAGTTTATGACTGCAAATTATTCTCGTTGAGAAGTACATAAATTGATAATGTCAAGAAATTTGTTAATTTATAATTAATATAAATAAAAAACTATACAAATTACAAAATTTGTTAATGATGAAAAAACAAACAGCAATTAGTTTAATGTGACAACTTTTTTTTAGTCGTAAATTTTACTTTAGAGTCAGCTTTGTCACTTTAAACGTCTTTCTTCTACCAAATCAGTGTGGCCAAGTGTCAAACCTTTAATTGACATTACAATTAAATGTAGCGTAAAATTTTATAAGGTAAAGCTAATTTTTTACATACAAAAATGGTGGGTTGTCTTATGATGAACAAACTAAAAAACATTAAAATTTTATAAATATATTTCCACTATTTTTTTATACATTAAGATGCTATACTATTTAAAATTATTAAAAAAACTCAATAGTTTCGGTAAAAGAAATTCTTAAAAACATTGTATCCACCAACAAACGCTTATTATTGGGACAAATGAACCATTACAGCTCATAATGTTAATGGTACCTGTCGGTCACAGATCTTAAATTCAATACTGCCCATTAATTTCACTTCACAAATCTACAGAGACTCACTGGGGTTGTACAACAACATTTTGAATTAAATATAATTTCACAAATTTTTTCTCCGTTAATTACAATTCAAATATTTAGGGCATTAATTACAATTCAAATATTTAGGGTTTAACTGTAATTTTAGTTCTACATTCTATAATAATTTCACAATTTTTGTCCCAAAATTTGTTTACTACAACTTTACTTTCTTGATTTTAAATATCTTTAATTTATTTCAATTTTCAATTTAAATAAGTTACTATCATGGAGCTATTACCATCTTCAATCATGTAAGAAAACCCCAAATATTAGATATATTTTTCTAACATCAATATCTCATCTCCAAAATAAGAAAAAGTTAGGAATAATTAAAGAAAGTTACTAATAATTAAAATTAATGGATTAGTATTATATAAAAATATATTAAAATACTAAAATTAGAGATATTAAAAATTCAGATGACTAAAATTATGGGGAAAAATGTAGGGACCAAATTTAAAAAATTGTGAAATACAGATATCAGAATTACAATTAAGTTAATATTTAATAATGCAATGTTCAATTCTTTTATTTTAAAACCCGGTTTTAGTTAAAATTTAATTTTGGTTATAAAAACTAGTTTAAAATTGAAATTGGTTTGGTTTCATACAAAAATAAACCATGATTACAATGCACCTCTAAGGTTGATGATCTTTTAATTTACAGCAACTCCAGCTGCCCTAATAATGCTGAAAATTGCTTCCATTATAGGCTTTGGAGATTGAAATAAATACTGTTGACTTCATCACTGCAGAGAGGGCAAAATGATTGTGCCATGCCATTGTCATGATCAAAATTAAAGAGCAGAAAGGTTCTTCCATTTACCCATGCCTACAGTCCAGAGGATACAGAGAATCTAAGCTCAAAAGTGATTTTGTTTTTCTTTCCCTTTCATTTTAAGTGAGTTATTGTCCTATTAAGTGGGGAGCAAATGAAACTTTTTGTCTTAACTCCACTAATAAAATATCAATTATATAAAAAATGTTGAACATATTAGGATAAATTATTTCACTTGATATTAAAATTGAATTAAATAATGGTATACAATATTTCACATGTATATAATATTTAAAGACAAAACCGTTTCCAAATATTATATTATATTTATATACATAATTAATTATCCTATTATTGCGCATGATAAATTATATATATCTTTTATATTTTTCGTAATTTTAAAACAGAAAGTAATATAATTTTTTATTTTGATTTTCATATTTATTCCTTTTATTTTTCGCCTAATCACATTTTATCTTCTTTCATGGTGCTTCTGCATTTTGTGTCCCTTGAAATAGTGAGTATTTTATGCGGGCGCACACTATCTCTTATTCCGTCACAAAACTACAATCATTGAGTTTGGCGGGGAATAAAGAAAGGTATACGCAACCAAATGAAATAAATAATAAAGAGTCGAAATTATATACTATATACTTGGCTAGTAGTTAATCTGCTTCATTCATCAAAGATGCTTGGTAGTGGGATCAATTGTTAGAGGGATGGAATATAAAATGGGAACATGGAACAAAGAATCATATATATTATATATGTGTGACTCTTCATAATAAGGACTGCTTGACATCAAACAGTTTAACACTGTATAACTTTTTATGACTGATAGGCTCGGGAAAGAACAACTACTGAGATTTTCTCATGGTTTTTGTCAGCTATTTAAGACGCCCTTGTCAAAAAAGTAAGAGCCTAGCTCACTAATTTAGTTGTGTAAAATTAGTGTGCCAAATGACACTTCCTGTGGTTAGTTGTCTCGTTTTGTAACCAAAGACAACAACGATGGGGTCATCAGAAAAAGCCCAAAAAGTAGATAAGTTTGATCACACTGACATAAAACAAGTTGTTGCACCAAACTATTGGCCAACATCGTTTATCCCAACTTAAAATTAAAATAAGAGTGCAACAATTTGTGGCATAGTTTCGACTCTCACAACTTGCTTGCACCTACAGCATATATATAAGGAGGAATGTTACTGTTACAGGTGACTTCCCATTTTTATTTACCAAATTTTAATAAAATGTACACTAAAAAGCTGTGAACACTTTTCGTACTTACATATTTCTGCATAGTTGAAGGTTCACGTGGAGGAAATAAGGCGATTAGAAATGTGGCGAGGTATTATTATGAAAACTGTGATCAATCGCTTTAATATCTGTTCATCGCTATCGATTGTGTAAATGAAACCAGAGACCAGTGCTTTCAAAATAAGTGCTAGTTTAGAAATGAGTTAATTCAAGAAATAATCAATTTCTTTTTCAAAGTTTTCACGTGAAAGTTAATGCAAAGAAATGTAACTATTTCGTAATCTGTAGCTAGAGAAAAACACTTTTAAGTACTCCATATTTCGTAACATATCATTCTTATCACGGGAAAGAATTTGAGAGACAGAAAAACAAAACTCTTCGGGTCGAGGGCAGAGGGCAGAGGGCAGAGGGAGAAACATTTGAACTGTGCATGAAGGATTTACTTTTCCTAAAAAAATAAATCTATACATTAAATTGGATTCACAATTCACCAAAATGAGGAAACAAACTCTAAGGGATAACTTTTCTTGTGCCTATGCAAATTATTTTCCTATATGAATCTAATTGTAAAGATATACAGTTACATGCAGAGGGGTAAAAAATGGAGAATAAGCAAGACCTTGTAGGAGTTCCAATGTTTGCATCCCATGAACAAATGTTGTGTCTAATTCGGGTATGAACAAAAGAGCTTGGAATGATCTGTTTCCCCGGAAGGAAGCGCAATTGGGAAGATTGCACATATCTTCCAATAAAGTGATTAGTGACTAACTATCGCAATGGACTAGCGGGCAAGGAAGAATTCGAGGACGAAGATTTTCTTGTAACCCTGAATCTGAAAAAACTGTACAGTCTCCGCAAATCCTTAACCGTATTGACACCCTCACCGCAGACAACCCCATCAGGTTCATCCATTTCATCCTCCTCCTTCTGCTTTCCCATCAAGCCGCACCCCCTGCCATCACCGTCCGTTTGCAATGCGGTGATGACTGATCTAATGGCCCGACTGGGCGAGTTCCGGTTCGCGATCATCAACTCACCGATTTCAGCGGGACTCAAACTCGCACCGTTTTGGAAAATCTCCTGCACCTGAGGGAACAGCTTATGCTCCTTCACCCCAAGGTAACTATTCGCCAGCGTCTTAAACGCCGAAAAATCACACAACGGAAAATGGATATGCACATCGATCCGACCCGGACGAAGCAGGTTCGGGTCAACATGCTCCTTCGTGTTCATCGTGAACACCATCACCCTCTCTTCCGCGCAACACGAGGTTATAAGACCGTCCATGAAGTTCAGTATCCCCGAAACGCTTATTCTCGCGGTTTTCTCCGCCACAAACCGGTCCAGGTCCTCGATCACCACCACCGATTTCGGCGTCGTATGCAGGAGGAGCAATTTCAGCTCCGAATCACTAGGGATTTTATTCAGGTCGATGTCGAACACGTCGTAGGAGAGGAAATTGGCCATGGCGGCGACGAAGCTCGACTTTCCGGTGCCGGATGGACCGTAGAGGAGGAAGCTCCGTTTCCAGACGCGGCCGTTGCGGTGGTAGTACTGTTTCGCTCTAAGGAAGGATTCAAGATCGGATTTGACCTTGTTTTTGAGATCCGGTTCCATGGCGATGGTGTCGAACGTAGAAGGATGCGTAAACGGAACGGATCTCCAGTGACCAAACTCATCGGCGCTGTTGGTGAAGAGGCACAAGTCGCGCTTCCCTTGCTGCTCGATTTCGTGGGCTACGGCGTGAATGTGCTGAAGATAAGGACGGAGGATTCGGCGCTTGTCCACCTTCCTGATCTTGAGAACGTAGGTTCCGGTTCCTTTTGGGTTGGTATGAGTGGGTTGGTTGAACCAGTAGATTGTGGCTCCGAGAAAATTGTCCTGGATGATTTGGTTGGGGGCGAGGCAGAGGACGATGTCGTTTTGGTTCTTCCCAGTTACGAGGTTGGCGAAGTGGGAGTCTTGGATGGAAGGTAGTGAATGTAAGTATAGGGAGAGGTTTGTGTAGAGCTGGTTTTGGTGTTTGGTTTGGTTGAGTTCAGGTACTGTGAGGAACTGATACACGTGAAACCAATCTTCCATTCTTCTCCATACCCTCTTGACGCACCCCGTCTGGAACACCTTCGCCCCAATCACCGCTATAAGCGCGGCGGCGAGGGTTAACAGAAATATGGGAGTGAGAAGAACCATGGCAACCACGCTCATCCACCTCAAAACACCATGTTTGGATTGTGGGAAATCCAATTAACTGATTTTGATGGTGTTGAGAGAGAGAGAGAGAGAGAGAGAGAGAGAGAGAAAGAAAAGAAGGCCTCTTTTATTCCACAGCTTTTCAATTTATTTCTTTACCGCTCTTCTCTTCTCTAAACCCTCTCATTCACACTTTAGATTATAATTCATGTCAGTTTCTAAACATCTTTTTAATTTCTATAAATACATCTTGTTTTATATATAAATATTTCCTACTTTTAAATCCTGCACTATTTTAATAGTTCCTCTTTTTATCATAATCAATAACTATAGTTATCTTATTTATAAAAATTATGTTAGAAGATACATTTTTAATTTGTTCCCATAATCAAGATTTAAATCGAATAATCTTAATTAACTATAAGAATTAAAAGCACTAATAAAATTTCAGATATTTAAAACTAACAAAATATTTTTACAAGAATTGGAAAATAGTTATAGCAGTATACCTTACTCAATGAATCTCGAATTAATATTTTGCATCACTATGAGACACGTTCTTATTTGTTTCCAAAATAAGTTTCTCTCAAGTAACTATAGTTACCGATAAGTACTAGAAACACTAATAAAATGTCAGATATTTGAAATTAATAAAATATTTTCAAGAATTAAGGAAAAAGATATATTTTTTAACAGCAAAGAAAAACATATATAATAAACAAATTGATCGGAAATCTCGTATTTATTAGATATACAATCTAACTATAAGATGTAAATTTTATTTTATACATTTGAATTCAGTTTAAATTTATTTTCTATAATGATACGAAATATACCTTACCGAGATTTGTTAAGATTTTCAGTTTCTCAATAAATTTTAGATAAATACGTACTTAAAAAAGATATATGTATATAATGAATTTCAGATAAATATGTACTTAAAAAAGATATACGTATATAATAAATTTCAGATAAATATGTACTTAAAAAAGATATATGTATATAATAAATTTCAGATAAATATGTACTTAAAAAGAGATATGTACATACATCAAAAGAGAAAATGTTTTTTTTTCATACATAATAAACTTAAAAGACTTTGAATATGTGATTTTGAGTCTTAAGATATTGAAACACCTTCATAGTCCACTCTCTTCCATTTTATCTCGCAAAATCACCATAACCAAATAAAGTTTAAGTGTCTCTATATTTTTCTACCTACTTATAATTCTAAATTTTAAATTTAAGTGAGTGATACTATAAGTTGACTATCCTACATTAAATTATAATTAAAAAAGATAAATTTTATTGAAATGTAAATCTCACATTAAAATATTGTTGTAGAATTGTCTAACATATTACTGAAACTAAAAAAAATTAGCCACATTTTAAAAAGTGATTCTCCATATCCCTATTAAGAAATATACATGTGTTACATCAGGGTTTTAAAAGAATATTAATATATCACTGTGGTCAATTTTTAGACTGAATTTTAAGGGTCTTGATGAATTATATAACACAATCTTTAAACTGCATATATTAGTAGGACTCCGGCAACTTAATTTTGCTTAATTAAGTTTAATAAAAGTTGAATTTATGCTTACTAATAATTAATTAACTGGCATGCACAATGGAAATGCTCCACTATTCCTTCTTTATAGATAGCGTCATGCATGGACTTTTCTTTTCAAGTTGCAATTCAATTTGTACTCATGGTTGAACGAGAAACCAAAACATTTTCAAATTTTTATAAGGGTTTATGGATTTTTTTAATCTTTTTAAGGGATACTGGTTAAAGAATTGACACTTATTTTTTTAAAATCACATCACAAAACTGTCAATAATTATAAGAGGTATATTAATCATGTTTGTATTTAATTAATTGTTAAAAATTTGTTCAAATCACATTAAAATTTGTGGTTAAGATGGCCTGTTGTTGGATAGTTAACTTTCCATCTATCATCTTCTTTCCGCGTGCTCTTTTTCTTAATCTACTTTGCTTCTCCTTTTTCATTTTACTTTCTCAGTCATTATTTTACAATTTTTAGAAAGCATGAATGAACTCGATGAAAAGAAAAATAGTTAATAGTATAATGCTTATTCTTTTGTTATCTTAAAAAGTTAACTGCAACATTTGAAAATCACATAGTAAATTACTTGTACCATTGCGTTCGGGATTTTAATTTTTTAAATTTTATTAAGTGATAATATTGTTCCCTCAATAATCAAATCACTATGATTAAATTTTATTTCATTGAGAGTAACTTACGTAGTTTCCCATGCTTAACAAACATATATATGATTCGTCTAACTAACAGAGTTTGCATAATTTTAAAACTAATCCAAGTGATTCAAAAAAATTTCATATCATTTATTTATTTATTTATTTTTAAACTATCATTTTCAACTTGAGTCACTTTGTTATATTAAGAGTTCTGCCCTACACAATCTAGACAAGTTAAACCAACCAAAATTCACATTAAATAGTCAACAATTGTAATAAAACCATACACAAATCAATAAGAGTACAATTGTTTATTAATCTATCTAATTCATTTTCAATAGACTCAGTAATTAAGCTAAACATACTTCATTCACATCAAACATTCAACCATTTCATATCAATTATCAATTTAAAACATATTTATTTCACTCTAAGGTTCAATTCCTGCAAGAAATTACAGCAAAAATCACTTTTACAATCATATCTTATAACCTAAGTATTAGTGACTCAAGTTTAACTTCTCTTACCCGTTTAGCCTACTAAACACCAAATCAAAACTCCAACATCTAAAATTGGTATAAAGAAGCTTATGAATGATTTAAACACACTTTATGCCCATGGAATCTCTCTCCCAAACTTTTAGAGAAACTCATATTAACCAAAGAAAAATGGTGGAAAATAGAAAAAGTAGAAAAAGAAAGAAAAAAAGATTTTATAAAAAACAATAATTATTTTAAAATAAGCCTGAATATTTTTTTTATTTAAATTACTTTTTAACAATAAAATATTTAAATATCATTTTAGTTATTCTACTTTTATATATTCTGAGACTATTTTCTAGGTATTTACGTAATAAATGAAATATACTAAATTATGAGATAAAAAAGTATATAAGATTATAATAAATTAAATATATCGAATAAAAGACTTTTTAATTAGTGTTAATTATGACAAAGCAATCCATGTAATTATAAATATACTTAATTACAAGATAAAAAATAATAATATATATATATAAAGTAAATAAAACTCTCATATATAAAACTTAAATCATTAAAAAAATTCTCCAAAGTCTACTAAACTATATATACGAGGGAGAGATTAGTCTTTTGTAAAACTTGATGATAAAAAAAGGTAAATAAATATGAGTTATTCATATATTAATGACAGAGTTGTAGGAGATCATTCTCTACAATGTTTATTATCTCATTATCAGTAGCAATATATGACATAGATATTTTTATTATTTTATAAAAAAATATTTAATAGAAAAAATGATTTTCTTCTGCATTAAACAATAAAATGTTATTCCCTTTTATGCATGCATATTTTATCAAATAATTTTAACACATAAAACTATGCTATTAACGTATGTCTTCTTTTCTATTATCTTGTATGTTCTTTTTCACGAGTTTACTTTATCAAAATAAATATACGTACCCTAATGAGTTTTGATTAATAATTTTTGAAATAGAAAAAAGATGTTATTGAAATAATAATTTTTTTATGCTATTAATATTAAGAAGAAGTTTCTGGGCTGTGCTTTTGTCTTAAGCAAGCATATTGAGAAAAGAAGAAAAATAGAACTTGGATTGGACCTGTAAAAGGGTATGTTGCTGAGTTTCTGTCCATATAACAGTTGAACCAAAAAATATATTATTTTGTTCACGGGGTATGGCGTGGAATCTTCAAATTCAATATTATTTTTATGAGTGTTTATAAGTTGAAAACTTTGTAAGATTATAATCTGAGAAAAGAAACCATTCTCATAGAGAGTCTCAAATAGATAATTGGATTTCAGCTCTTCAAACAACCATAAATTTTCTGTTTTTGTCTATAGATTATTTTTCTCCACCAGTCTTTGTTTAGCATTCAAACTATCATCCCAAAATATGCAAACTATTAATTTTACTTTCTTTTAACAACAAAATTGTTCGAAATTTATATTTCATTTTCAGAGTTATATTTTATTTAGTTATCCAAAATCATTGCTAAAGTATTGTTGAAGAAGGGTCCATTCAAAATATAGTAAGATATTTGATATAGTGATGAAATGTTATTTTCTTATTCTATTTTTATGCTCTATTATATCTTATTACTGTAACATGTCTCTTATTATAAGGGATTTGGGTTAAAAAATAAGATAGATAACCATTTTTTTACTGTACTCTAACATTATTATCATTTTCGTTATATCTTATTATTATAGTTATTTTTGTTATTTGCATTTTTTTTTTATCATAGTTATAACTTTTTCATTTGGTTAAGATTAAAATATGGATTGTGTAAGGATCTAGAAAATAACCTTAGATTAGAATTGGTACATTTTAAATGATACTGAATATTTTATTATTAAAATGAAAAGAGCATATAAATAGAAAATTTAGTTATTCAGTTTCATTTTAAAAAAATCACTATCTCTCTAAAAGTTTTCTTTTCCCTTTTTTCTAATATATTCTAACATTCTCCCTCATCAGTTTATCGGAGTACGCTATTCGACTTCGGACTTCTGATAGCAAAGACTACAAGACTACCTGATCAAAATATCTGATAGAGTAAGTTCATTTTTGTCCCTTTTTCCTTTTTTCCCTTCTTTCTAAGATTCTGAACTCCTTGATTATCAGTTTGACGAAGTCTGCCATTGGACTCATGGCAATGAACACTACAAGATTGCTCGATCAAAATCTCAAATAGAATAAGTTCATTTTTTTGCTATTTTCTTTGAGTTATGTTTTGCATGTAAATTTTTTAGCTTCAAGGTAAATCTCTGTTACCATAGGGTCTTAATGATATAGTTATATTTTTTATCAAGACTTTGTGGTGCAGGTTAATTATCTTTAAACTTTTGGTAGATTTGGAGCTCTTAGTGAGCATTTGCTCAAGTAAAGGTAAGGGAAACTAGTCTTATTCTTTTAAATAGAATCATAGGTTAGAAGATCTGAATGTGAGGGTGAAGTGGTCACCAGTTTCAAATTTTTGCTTGCAGGATTGTCTCTTTCAAATATTAACTGAAATGGTTGATTCTGAATATTTTATATTGATTTTAAGGTGAATAAGTTGTTGAAATTGTTTGAATGAATACAAGTGAGTTGAACTGTTTTTGAATATTTTGTTGAATTACTTAAATGAGATATTTGATGAAAAATGGTTGTTTGATTTTAGATGATGATTGATTTAGAGAGCATATATTTGGAACTTATTATGTGATTAAGTGAATTTTGAGATATATTTGAATTGTTTAGAAAAGTTTAAAATATGATATGATTGAATGATGCATTGATGTGTTACATGAGATATGGAATGATGTGAAAGTGAGATCAAACATAGTATTTTCAGGAAAGGAAACACCGTGTTGAGATTGTTGTTAGGGTATATTGATATGTTAGGCCTGTAATTAGACATCCTGACTCTACTGATATAATGAAATCACATAGATGAAGTTATTTAGTTGGCGAGAGTCGATGGAGGTTCATATGACTTTGTTTATGGTTTGAAATATAATTTGGTCTTTCAGGTCATATGAATTTACCCTGTCATACTAGATGATGAGATATTGAGATGTTTATGCGCATGACTGTGTGGATTCACAACGAGTAATATGACAGGTGTAGGTATTAGGATTCTGTTCCTGCTAGGGAGATGGGATCTAGGGAACTGTTGAAGTCTTCTTCTCCTTCCTTCGGTCGGGCAGGTGGCTGAGTGATGAACTGGGATCCTTCTCTTCCTTCTGCTTATCTTTCGGCACTCGGGACTCGGTCGTCGGGTGAACACCGGATGGTAGGGGTACCTGCGAAGGCACTCCGACGCTCAAGTCAGTAAAGCGGGTGGTTAGCTCTCAGGTAGGTGAACAGTAATAATGACATACCTTACTCCTTGAAATGCGTGCTATTTATATTATTCTAGTGGGCCTACCTTGTTGGGCCCGTTTATCGAGGTGGATACCGCTTAGGGTTGCATTACCTAATTCTTGATGATGGATTAGCTTCACTGATCTCGGTCTGAGCGTTAATTGTAACAGGGTTCGGCTATCGGCCAAGTTCCCGTGGTGTGGGTCGGCCATCGGCCAAATCCTTGTGGTCTCGGTCGTCTTAGTTAAGTCTTCTAAGGTCTCGACCTTTCGGACAGTCGGCCAAGTCTTCCAAGGTCTCGGCCTTTCGGACAGTCGGACAAGTCTTCCAAGGTCTCGGCCTGTCGGCCAAGTCTTCCAAGGTCTCGGCCTGTCGGCCAAGTCTTCTACGGCCTCAGCCAGGTTCCCCTGGTCTCGGTCAGGTTGACTGGGCATCGGGCAGCCAGGTGGGTCCCGGCCTCGCCCCGTACCGGTACACTTGCCCCCCAGACTCAAGGGCAGATGCGTAAGTTATGCCCGATGAGTCTTTAACGATGGGGGTCGGTCGGTCTCCCTTGGTCGTGCGGCTATTTCATTTCTCGAGGTGTGATGTGACCTGGGCGGCGTGACGTGACCCTTGGTGACGTGACATGATTGGCATTAATGAGGGGTTTTTTGAGTGGGAAGTATTGTGAACCGTTGGATCTAAGAGATCTAACGGTTGAGATTGACTCGTCGCTTCGAATTCCGAGGCCCATGGGCCCTATAAATAGGGGTCTTCAACAGTGTTGAAACCTTGCATTTTCTGAGTTAGTTTATCTGATAGCCGAGCCTTCCATCGCCCACTGCTCTAAGAACCGAGTGACCGTTCGGCCTTCTTGCTAAGCTTTGCCTTCGCCTTTCTTTTCTTTTCACAGGTTAGTGATGTCATCCGTGTCTCGGCCAACATCCCCCTCGTCCGGTCATTCTTCCCTCGCTCTCGGTCGTCCTTCTCCTGCCCTTGGGCTTTCTTCCTCTTTGTCAACCTCTTCATCATCCTCTTCGTCTGCCACTGATTCCTTATCAGCTGGGGTGGCCGAGGTGCCACCCATGGTAGAGGTGGTTAGGGGGGACGACCCGGTTAACGCTGTTGACCGGTCGGACTCTCCCCCCGCTAGCGTTGGCGACCGGCCAGGATCACCCCCGACGGCCGTTCCACTCGCGGATTTTAGTTTGGTGGATCCTAGTGTTGTTGAGTTCTCGTCGTCTTATGATACCGAGAAGTCTGTGGCCAAATTTTTGGCTAAGTACCTGGTGTTGAAAGCGGGCGAGGACTCCGACGATTCTAGGGATCCAGATTACTTTAGAATCCTGCCTTGTGGTCCGACCGAGAGGGTGTGTATGGGTCGGGCTGATGCCGGTCCTCCTTTTTTTTATATGTATACTTGCTTTTTTTCAGATCTTCACGTCTGCCCTTGAGCCTGGGGGGCAAGTGTACCGGTATGGCCGAGAGGCCGAGACCTTAGAAGACTTGGCCGAGAGGCCGAGACCTTGGAAGGCTTGGCCGAGACGACCGAGAGGTCGAGACCTTGGAAGACTTGGCCGAGAGGCCGAGACCTTGGAAGACTTGGCCGAGAGGCCGAGACCTTGGAAGGCTTGGCCGAGACCTTAGAAGACTTGCCCAAGGGGCCGAGACCTTAGAAGACTTGGCCGAGACGACCGAGATCACTGGAACATGGCCGATGGCCGACCCATGCCATGATGATTTGGCCGATGGCCGACCCCTATTACAGTTAACGCTCAAACCAAGATCAGTGAAGTTAATCTATCATTAAGAATTAGGTAATGCAAACCTAAGAGGTGTCCACCTCGATAAATGGGCCCAACAAGGTAGGCCCACTAGAATAATATAAATAGTACGCATCCCAAGGAGTAAGGTATGTCATTTATCACTCTGAGAGCTGACCACCCGCTTTACTGACTTGAGCGTCGGAGTGCCTTCGCAGGTACCCCCACCATTCGGTGTTCAGCCGAGGCCGAGGGCCGAAGGAGAAGCAGGAGGACGAAGAGAACCCCAGTTCACTACCCAGTCACCTGACCGACTGAAGAAAGGAGAAGAAGACTTCAATAGTTCTCTAGGTCCCATCTCCCTAGCAGGAACAGATTCTAATTTCAATATAAAGTCTTCCAGAAGTAGAGTCAAGTGTCTGAGTATGTGAGTCAATAAATATCTGACATGAATAATGTGAATGATAGTTGTGATAGACATTTGATGAATTTGTGTAAATTATGAGAATTTGATGGATTATGTTTGTTCTTAAAAGTTAAATTTATATTAGAATTCTTAAAAATCACTAGCTTACCCTGTGCTTTGTTTTGTGTTTGTTTTTCTTTAATTTATGATGATCGTGTTAATTTATATGGAAGCATATGAAGTTGCAGGTAATAAAGCTCTTCAGTGAGCAGCTAGAGGAACATATGTTTTCATGTTGAATGTTTTGTTTGTGTATATATTAAATCCCTATGAAAAATGATATCTTTTTGAGATATAAATATGAGAAAGTAGTATATGTTTATTTGTTAATTAGATATTGCTTGTTTCACTGTTATTTATTATATATGGGTAAATTTAAGGATGTTACATATTGAATTATTATAATTTTATATTTTATTTGGATTAAAAAAGAAAAAAAAGGAAATGGAAGATAAAAATTGTTTTAAATTAAGAAGAAGAAAGTAAAAATTAGAAGGAACTAATTGAAAACTTTGCTGTTGATTCGATTTATGTAATAGAAAAGAATGATATACATTCAAAAGAAATTTGTAAATAAAATTTTAAAACTAGTTTTATATAAAAAAAAATATTTTTAAATTACATGTTAAAGTTAAAATAAATAAATAAATAAATAATTATTATAAATTTTAGTAAATAAAAAAGTTACATTTCAAAATAAAAATATATTAAAAAATTAATTAAAAAATATAATAATTTAAATTAATAAATTTTATTTAATTCATTTTCGTTTTATTTAAATTATTTATTTTATTATAATAAAAATCGTAATTTTATTATATTAAAGAAATAATCTATTATAATTATAATTATAATCTATCTTTTATATATAATCAATTGTATTTTATATATAATCTATTATCAGTACCTTGTTTAAAAACGAAAAATAGTTTATTACCCATAATGATTTTCATTTTTTGTGTTTTTAATATTTTTAAAGGTGATTCTTACATACAAAACGAAGAGGAATGAACTCAAGACACCACAGAAGCATGAATTTTTTTTCCTCCATTCAAATAGAATTTTCAGATCTAACCTCTCGTTTACTTTTAAAAATACTGATTTAAATGACAATATTACGGGTAGTTTAAGCTTAACTCAACCTCTTAAAATCGGTTTATAAAGTTGAGGTTTCCGCCCACTTAAATATAATGAAAATCTCTAATCTCTAGTTGATGTGGGATCTCCAACACACTCCCTCAGGCCGAGACTACCAACTCGTGCGTGAAACTATATATTATGGGTGGTCCGATAGCGACCCAATAGCGGATGACCTGATAAGACCAACAAATACTCGCTAGGATAGACTCAAAATGACTCTGATACCATATAATAGAGTGAACTTTAAGCTTAACTTAATCCATAAAATCAGCTCATGAGGTTGAGGTTTGCACCTACTTATTACAATGAAAAGTTCTAATCTCTAATCTCTGGTTACAATGAAAAGTTCTAATCTCTAATCTCTAATCTCTAATCTTTAATCTCTAATCTCTAATCTTTAATCTCTAATCTCTAATCTCTAATCTCTAATCTCTAATCTCTGGTCGAATGTGAATCTCAAACCAATTTGAAACATAAATGCTTTAAAAGGTTGAACCTTTTCTTGTGTTGGACAAAATGGCAGCGAGAAGAAAGTGACACTAATGGTTAACATCTTAGGCTCAAGTTCCTTATCTTTTACTTTACTGGGTCGGATCTACATCCAACCTCAACCCTCTCTGTTTTCAACTACTCAATTTCTTCTCCTTCACTCTGCTCACTGCTGCTGTCTCCCTCATAATTCGTATGGCTGCCACACTCACACTTCTAAAGCTTCCAATTCTTCCTAACAAGCCACAACTGCCACGCCCCTCAACCACAAAACTTGTTCCTTTTCCTTCCATCCGTTCAAACTCAAACTTATCTTCTCCTAACACACACAATTCTTCCTTCTTAGATCACAACATCGACCCTCTCAAGCCTGTTTTTCTTTCCCTCACAGCCATCACATTTCCACTCTTCCTAGATTCCAAGGCAAGTATGCATTTTGTTGGTTTTTATTTTGAGCTGGTGTTGTTGTTTGGTTCTCATAAAGCTGTTATTGGCACAGGATGCACTTGCTGCGGGAGGAGAGTTTGGGATATTCGAAGGAAGATCATTTGCTCTCGTACACCCCATTGTGATGGGTGCGTTTTTCTTCTATACATTGTGGGCAGGGTATTTGGGGTGGCAATGGCGGCGAGTAAGGACTATCCAGAACGATATCAATGAACTCAAGACTCAAGTCAAACCTACCCCAGTCACCCCAGATGGAAAACCTGTGGAAGAAGCATCACCATCACCAGTTGAACTCCAAATACAGCAACTCACTGAGGTAGCTACTGAAACCATGCATCTCTCTTACATACCACCCTTTCTCTGGATTGAAAGAATGTGATGTAATGAAATAGAATTTTCCAATTGTGATACTGATCCTGAAGAAGTTTATTTAAATAAACTCAATGTATTGTTGCATGATGTGATGGTGTGTGGTTGTTTGATTAATTTCTGGATGGTGGATCATGATGGTAATAAGATAGTAAAATGCATGGAGCTCTACTCATGGAATGCTGAATTCTGAATCTGATGAGCATCTAATTTATGGATACTCATATTCAGGAAAGGAAAGAGCTGATCAAAGGTTCCTATAAAGACAGACACTTTAATGCAGGATCCCTACTTCTAGGATTTGGGGTGCTTGAGTCAATTGGTGGAGGAGTGAACACATGGCTCAGGACAGGAAAGTTGTTTCCCGGCCCACATTTATTTGCAGGAGCAGGTAAAGATTGAATTTGCATGCATTTGATGAAGCAAAAACAAAGAGGGTAAAGTTAACTCAATACAGTCTAATCTCAAAGTTGCAATAAATGATCCTAAATATATATATTTCTTTTACTAAAAGTCGACAAATTTAGAATAACGATGACTTAAAATCACTGTTTATTCTTATTATATATGTTGATGGTAAAAAATGAAAATTGTTGTGTAATTTTTGGTCAGGTATTACCGTTTTATGGGCACTGGCAGCAGCCCTAGTACCATCAATGCAAAAAGGAAATGAAACAGCCAGAAATCTTCACATCGCGCTAAATGCGTTAAACGTTCTGCTCTTTGTTTGGCAGATTCCCACTGGAATTGACATTGTGTTCAAGGTCTTTGAGTTCACAACATGGCCTTGAATGTAAGATTCTAAGGTCTAACTTCTCTGCTATTTTACTTTCAATTTTGCTTTCTGGCATCATCAAAGAAAGCAAATTTTGACATTTTCCACTTTCCTTTAGCCATGTACCATGATTAAATGCCATACAAGCATTGTATACTTTCTTAAATTACACCATTCTTTAGTGTAAATTGACACATAATAACTTCTTACATCGCATTATTACGTAATTTAATGAATAGTGCTTGCAGTGCTGCACCTTGCTTTTTCGGTAGGAAATGTTCATGTTGGAAGTGATGAACAAAACTTGTAAATTTTAAATTTTCTGAGGTGCACGATTTTTTTTCTTTGCTTTTGTTTAGCTAAGTTTACATGTTACATCTCTGTTGCAACATTTTACCTAGTTTCTTTTAGGCGGATTTCGGCCTTTATGTAGTGTGTTTGAAAGTTTGTTTCACTCTTTAGTTTTCCACGTATAGACTATTTGTATAAAAATATGGAGGTCATGTACTTTTCAATGGCTAAAATATGGTTCTCACAATTGAACTAGAAATCAGAACTAGAAGCAAACAGAGAAGTAAAACATCATAACAAAATCATAAAACAACACTCACCTTAGTAACAAGTCTTCATAACCACGATGATCAAACCTAATGGATGAAAACTTCAATTCAACAGCTAATAATTTATTCCACTGTTTGAAAGAAGTGTTTTCTTCCACAACCAAACAAGATTATTTGGCATGAGCCTCAATTATTTGGTTACATAAACAAAGGAGGCTAGTTTTCTATTGTTTTTATTTTTTTTTTGCTGAAAACTATGTCACTCTTATTCCAGACGAAATGCTCAGGTAAAGGTTCCAAAACTTCCTATAGTGAAAAGTTTAATTTACACTTTCTTCAGTGAGTACACCAAAAATTAATATGTGAAAAATAGGAATAGAATGTTCTGAATATGATAACATAGCGCGAGTTTAGAGTGTATATTTTTAAGTAATAGAAATTTAGAATGTGTATTTTTAATTAAAAGCACCATCATGTACATTTTTACTTTAAAAAACACATAGTAGTTACCTTTGTTTCCATACACTATTTCTTATTTACTAAGGCCATTTGTTGAAAGCTATTTTTATTAGTTATTAACTTTTCATTTTATTAGTTTAAGAACTTGTGCTAATATTAATTAGTATTTTTTTTTTGCTAAGCAAAGTTTGTTTCTTAAATAACTTGTAATGCTTTCTGGAAATCTACCAAATTTTATTTTTTTTAAACGCTATACCTATTAGTTTCTAGCTTTTAAAAATTTACATTTACTCCTTTTTAAAGAAATGCTTATTAAGTATTGTTTTACCCTATTTTTTTATAATAAAACATAATCTTGTTATTTTATTTTTCTCCATCCACTTGTAACCGTAACTTTGTTATATTTTTCATATAAGGTAAACATTTCTTCTTTCGTATTTTTTACTAAAGAAATAAGTTCTTACTATTATTATAATTTTGTCACTTTATATCATATAATTGATTTTACATTTTTATTATTTAAAATATTTATTTTATTATATTATAATTATATTCAATGTATTAATATTGATATGTGGTAATTTATTTATTTATTTTGAAATAGTTATCGCACCAGATTCTGCATTTTAACTATATTTGTACTTATTTTATGTCTATTTAAAAATACGATACGTTTATTTTATTTTAAATTTAAATATAAGTCTAGTGAATATAGCATAAGATTAATAATAAATACACAATATAAAAAGTAATATAACAATACAAGTAAAATGAATACAATTAAAATGTTTTATTTATAAAAAATATTTTAAGAGTTTAAATTTTCTTAAAAATAAAAATACCCTTAAAATATATTTTATCAATAAAAAAATTAAAATTTACATTTTTTTTATCGACAATAAAATTTAAATAAATATGAATCACTTCATGGGTGATTCAACCCTTATACAAGAACTCAACCCTAACCTACATCACAATAACTTCCCAAATAACTCCCCAAACCTCATTCACCAAGCAGACGCGTTGCTCATCCTAAATTGGAAGAAATTAAACAATGAGACATTGTGAAACACGCTCAGCACGCCCAACCACCACAACAATGGTTCCATAATAACCAAGCAAATCTGCACTCAAAGAACAAATGGGTCTTAGTCTCCTCCTCGACCCCACAAAGACCACATGTGGAGCTTGCAACTGTGATCCGCGCCTTTCCAAGTTAGTCTTAGTGGCTAACTTGTTTTCCAACACCCCCAAACCGTAACTAAAGCAGTAGATACAACTTTACTCTTCTAAAACTTTTTAATTAATTAATTAATTTGTAAAATGTAATTGTAATTTCCACTTCTAATTGAAAAATGTGTGACCAATTTTATTTTTTTATATATTAAATTAAGATAATTATTTTCCAGTTTATTAACATGGCATTAAATTAAAGTTTTTCTTTTTTTTCTTTTTTAATTTATTGAATTATTTATGAAGTATAAGTAGGTCTATTCATTATAATAACATAACTGAATCTATGAAAATAATTTGTTCCAGTGATTAAGTTGATACTTTCTACCTGGTCCGGGATACAAATCCTAAATCCAAAGAAAATAATAATAATAATAATATTGAGCAAAGTGATTTGAAAATATATAAAACAAAATTTAGAAATCTGGAAAATTATCCTTGTGAATAAAGATAATTTTTGTAATGTGTTTTTTACTTTTATAACGTTGAGTAAGATTTCTTTTATAAAAAAAGAGTGCATAATTATTATACTATTGTTTTGTATTTAAGATTTTAGTTTAAGTTAATTTTCAATTAATTTTTTCGTAGATGGACGTATGTTCTAAATTCTGAAGATTTGTTTGAAACAGAAAAGATGTCTTCCTACCAATTGAAATGTTGTCTCCTTTTCTTTTTTTAGGATACTTGTTTTACCATATGTGGGTATGGTCGTGCATGTGAACACTTGCTAATAGTAGATTCCATGAATATGGGAGAGGAAGGGAATGTTACTGTTTTCTGTCTTGGATGAAGATACATATATAATATGGTAAGGGAGTACTAGAAGAGTTTGATGGAATTGATAATGGTTTGGGACATAGGAAGGCTTCCACATAGAGCAATACAGATCTAAAGGAGAATTCCGATTTCACGATATATTTTTATTACATGTACCATTTTAAGATAGGAGGTCCAAAAGCTTCTATATCTATTGGCTTAAAGCGATGCCATTATCTATATTTACAAAAACATTTATTTGAATGAGCTATAAAAGGCATCAAAACTAACCATGTCTAGAAGTATATATGCAAGCATAATATATGAACAAATTCTTGGTCCTCCACTCCTAATTTAACAAACTTAAACCTACACCGCTCATCGCTCATTATCGTATTTCCCAACTTTCATTTCTTCAACAAATATAAATTCTGCTTTTCATTCCAACGTTTTCTGTTAAGGCACGAATAAAAGAACACGAGCTTGATATTCGCCGTACACTCAAAACAATTCTCCTCTCTTTTTGTTTTGCATTTCTCCACCGCTTATTATAACCATAGTTTTTTTTTCCAGTTTAGTCTCTCTCATTCCTTAACTTTCTAAATCCAAGAATGGAATGATGATAAGAAAGGTGCTTAAATTAACATTCTTTAAAATAAAAACATACACTTCACATCTTTTAAATATATGTTTTTTTACTCTTTTTTAGATCTGAAGTCGAAAAAATAGTATCGTTAGTGTCAATTATCGTATATTGTTCGTTTTAGAAGTCGGTGATCTATCATAGTTTTGTTTTTAAAAGTTGTCTCGGTGAATTTAAAGAAGAGAAAATATATAAACTGTTATTGATTCGATTCCTAAGCAATATGAGACTATATTAGTGTACGAAAACCTTAGTCGGAATAAAACTTTTCTCCATTACAAAATAAGCACGGCTAACAGAAAGGAATGAAGGAGCAATGTATGTAGATATGTAAATGTAAACACATAGGTTATTTTGTTGTGGATGGTTGAAATAAGGTAGTTAGTTTGCAGACGTAGGGGAAAGGAAGGCGTGTGAAGCATCTTGAAAAGAAGGAAAAGGCAGAAGGTAGAGAAGGGAGCATCGCTCCCTCACTCTCTTTCCAAGCAAAGTCACCTGCAAGACAGCAGTGGTATAGTAAATGCAGGTGTATCACATCAACGGATATACCAATATTAACACTTCCACCTTCCTCCACACATTCATCTGTAACATCATTCTACTCATGTATTTTATTGTAATTGTTGCATTACAACTGTATAGAGCCACATGATTTATGACAAAACTCAACTAAATTCTAAATAACTCCAGCGGATACCAACCTCACTTTGCGAGCTTTGTGTCAGCTGGAAGTGCCGATTGAATCAGATGCTTGCTTTTCTCTCTTTCTTTTTTATGTTCTTTGCTGCTGCTACCAGTAATGTCTCTTTTTGTTTCTTTCTACATGAGACTTGGGACAACTTCAACTGTTCATTTTTCACATTTCCCTTTCTCTCTATCTACACACCAACACCACAATATGGTTCTATAAATAACATCGCCTCCATCACATACTACTTACTTGTGTTCATAATTATAATATTTTTCTTCACGGTTTTACCACTTCCTAAACGTCATGGCTAACCCTCCCCCAGTTCGTCCCTGGTTCCGCTTAGCCTCCATTCGCTCCACCCCTGCTGCCCCTGCCCCTGCCCCTGCCCCTGCCCCTGCCCCTCTCCAAGAGCCTCGCCCTACGTTGGGCCTGCCCGCATTTAGAACTGCTTCAGCACCTTCATCACCACAATCTCACCCTACTCAACCTCAATCTCAACCTCAACCTCATCCTCATCCTGCTCCAGAATCTTTATCTCAGCCTAACAGATTTTCTTCTTCTTCACTCCCAAATTCTCCAGTCCACAAGACCACACTTACAACATCTTCCCCTGAGAAGAATGCGCGTGTGCATGTGTCAAGTCCCACTCACTCTCCTAAAACAATTAAACAATCTGATCGTAGCCCAATGCACTCACCAAACAATAGCAAAACCACCACTCCTCCACCCTCTCCTCTCACCCTCCCACCTTCCCAGTTCAAGACCGAGCCCAAGATACCTGAACAACCCGAGCCCAAAACCGTTCTGATCCAGAAAACTATCGACAGGATCAAGCCCTGGCACAATGGCGCCACTGAAACGCCCAAAAACAATGGCAATGCCCATCACGGAAAACACGTCACTGGCAAGGAAAGTGAGTCCAAGGAGAAGGGTATTCACAAAAAGCATTCGGATTCCGAGGACTCTGGCATGAGGGTCATAACTATTGCTGGAGAAAACAGAGGGGCTTTCATGGAACTGATCCAGTCCCCGAAGAAACCCGAAGCGAAGTACCTTCACAAGAAGGGGAATTCGAGCATCAACGTAGATGGGGTGGAGTCGCAGGGCTCGAGTGCTGAGGAAGGGAGTGTGAACAAGAAGGATAAGAATCAGAAAGGTAAAACAACGTCTTCGTTCCCCATGGCTGCGTACATGAACAGCAATGTGCAGTGTGTGAACAACTCGCTCCTGTACAACACTCCTTGCACCCACCACGACCCCGGAGTGCGCCTTTCTCTTTCAAAGAAACCATTCGGTGAAGGTTTCCATCTGAAGGAACAAGCTGATGGTCACCACGCTTGATTCCAGAGAATAGTGTTGTTTGAATTGGAGTTACTTGTTTTGTGCTTTTGGCTTACGTTATGTTATGGTATATGGCATATATTGGAGAAAATGAAAGAAAAAAAAAAGATTGAGTGGCCAACTTGGGGCACGAGTTCTAATTCTTCTACTTCGCCCTTCTCTTTTGGAGCAAAGTTGAAGATTCTCCACTGCCCTTGCTGGAAAATAAACATGTATAACGTATGTATGGGTCATGCTTACGGCTTATTCAATCACTTGATTGTTTTTGTATGAAAGAGATTCTGAAGCAGTCTATTACATGGTGCAGGGGGTTGTGTATCGTTCATTCTCCTTTGTTAATTCTTTATTTACACTATGTGCTTTTTGCAATAAATTTGTATCACCAGTATAATTAATCTATGTTGTGTCAAAACTTGTAAAACTTCAATTATATATGTCATTTTGTTTTTATCTTTTCTAACCTCTGCAACTTTCCTTGTGGAAAACCGATTAGATTATAAATTGACGAAAAAGATTGTGAACTCAATCAAATTGTTAAATAATAATTACTAGTTTAATCCTTTGCAAAAATTATTTTAAGTTGGTGAGATAATTCACTCTAGGAAGATTATCACATAGATGGTGAATGAGATCATCTAATAATATTGTAAATTAGATCCTTTGAGTTTGATTATTTCTTATATTAATCTATATCATAATAATTTTCTAACATTTGTTTTCTTATTCTTTCAAGATCAACAATTGATTATTAGTAATTTAAGTATGACTGTACAATTTTTATATTGGGTGAAGATGAAAAAAATAATCGATATATCTGAAAATAGTGTCTTAATTTTTATATGTTTTGGATCGCAACACATTGAAAAAAAGTATTCCTTCAGTTAGTAAAAAATAACGTCCCATAATATTTTGACAAAATTCCAACAATATTCAGTTTTGAAATGAAACTCTCTAAGGAATATTTTTCTCTCATTCCTTAAGTTCCATTTGGATATTTAGACTTATTTATTTTATAGTTGATCAGGTGAGACACGATAAATTTTTATTTTGAACATTTCTTCCTACCCTTAAAAAAATTTCATCCAAGAGTTTATTCATAGTAAAGTGTTTATATTTTTCAGTGGGATAATGATACTTTGACACTTTAATTTGTATTCTCACTTTAGTTAATGTTATTATTTTATTTTAAAATTTTCTTTATTTTTTATTTTTGTTAATTAAATATAATATTTTATTATTAAAATGAGTTATAAAATAGAAGTGATAGAAAAAGAAAAGTGTCTAAAAATATTATTCTTTTCTTTAATAAAAATAACTTTGTATTATCTGACAATTTTTCATTTCCACAATTTAGATTTTCAAGCCACAATTTTTTTTTAAATTTAATCAAATAGGTTGAATTGGACTTTCTTCAATTAATACTTAATTTATATATGTTAGGTCATGGATTTCGCCCGATGTTTGGTTATTTATGGGTCGTTTCCCGACCTATGTATCTAACATTAAGAGGGAACACAATTCAAGAAATCGCAATCAATCAGCTTTAATAACTCAATTAAGGTATAATCACGACTAAAGGTGGAGAGGTTACAATTCGATCTATATATACCATATTACGCTCTACAGAAAAGATAATTTAATATCTGATCTAATCATCGTCTAATAAACAACATAGGGAGTACTCTTAACTCTTATTTCATATTATACTTATTATATTTATACTCTTACTGACTTGAGCGTCAGAGTGTCATCGCAAGAGAAACCCCTCTCGTTTCCCGAAGGTTGAATCACTAGGTGCTTGAAGGAAGACCACCAGAAGTTCATCCAGATGTCGACCAACCTCGAGTTGGCCAGAACAACAAAATAATGAAAATGATTATATTTACAAAGATAAATGAAACATTAAAAATAACTATATAAGTGATATATGCATAACAAATTTCAACTCTCATGACTCTTTTTTCCTCAATGTAAAAGTTTAATTAAGATTTGTTTCGAACTATTCGAATTTGAATTAAATACATTAATTCAGTTAGCTCTTGTAATAATTTAAATACTGAAATAAACTACTTTTTTCATAGTTGAATGTAAAATTTTAACTAAAAACTTAATTTCGATTTGTATTTTGTTCTTACCGAAAATAAATTCGGGAAAATTTTGTGGTGAGAACATGGTATTTTCTGTGGATAAATTTTTAACTGATCACCAGATAGATAAAGAGATATATCTCAACAATACTTTTTGATGTTTAAGGCAATACAAACATTAAAAATGATAGTATGTGTGCGTTAAATATAAGTATATTAAATAAGATGATTTGAAATTTATGAAGGATTCCATTTATAGATTTTTGGGACAGTAATCATTAGGTTAAACTTAAGATAGTCCATTAAGTATGAGTCATTATGGCTCATTAAATTGACTATTAACTCTTGTAATAAATATTTATGATATTAAGAAGTTTGTTATAGAATATTGATAGTGAATCGAGCTACATATTTCATTTTTTATATTTTTGTTCAGTTTAATTAGTTATTATTATTATTATTTTATTTAATTTGTTTAGCACTTCTACATTTATCTATTTATTAACACGTCATCCAATATTATTATATTACTAGAAACCCCGTGCGTGGAGCGCATGGCTTATATTAAAGTAAAATGAGAACACAATGTTTTTCTTATTAAAAATGAAAGGCATATTTAAATATCAACTTAATTTAAAACTTAATTGTTAAAAATAATTATTCTTATTCTTATTAATACTACTCTACTTAAATATAACTATTTTCATTATTATTGATATTATAATAAAATTATAGAATAAAGTTTACTGACAATCTTAATATTTTCTTGAAATACATTGACATTCTAATCTCATAAAAATTTACCCAAATTTTCTATTTATTTTAAAAATATTAAATTGTTTTTATATAATGTACTTTCTTAAATTTTAAATCTGGTAGAAAAGACCGTTGTAGTAATAAAAAAAGTAGGGTACAAAATTGTAATTTGAGAAGATCTGTGCAGTATCAATGTAATTTGTTATATATAGATTCTGGAGCAAGTAGTTGGGATCCAATGTCTAATAATTTGTGAAGTTGAAGGGCAAAAGGTTGTGCCTTACTCCTATTCCATGTAAGAAACTTTCTCGTGCTCTTTTTCTTTGAAGTTTTTAATTTCCTAGCTTAGCTTCAGATGTGAGTATTCCTGTTCTGGATTCAACTTTTTTTCTCTCTTAATATCCTTACTTCTTCACTGAAGAATAATGTGGGAGTTGGCGTGTGCTTGATTTTGTGTGGCAGAGTCAGCAATGGCTTCAAATCCTAAAACCTTGTCTTTTGGGGAGGTGTCTAAGCACAACCACAAAAAGGATTGCTGGATCATTGTCAATGAAAAGGTCTGTTTCTTTTGTCTTTCTTCTTTATCTTTTTTGTAGTTTATTATCTGTTTCAGTTTTTGGGTTCACCATTATGCTTGTTGAGGAGGGCTGAGGAATTAATTATAAAGGGTGTGAAGGGGTTCAAGCCCCTCTTGTTAATCTCCGATAAAGTATACTAATTGTATCAAGTTTTACTCAGACTAACAATTCATCAATCCAATGCTGTTTTGAATTTAACATTTTTTTAATATCAAGGAGCGTAGTAAACCATCTAAATTAGCGTCAGCAAGTAATTCAGTGAATTGCTTTTTTATATTAAGAATAATAATCAAAGTGCACCAGATACTTTGTATCCGACAAACCAGGTTGGAATGCCTATTCTGAAATTGACGTGATAATAAAATTTATGAATTGAATGTTATATTACTATTTTAGCCTATTTTGTACAGGTGTATGCTCATTTATATAATTAAAGCTCATAATGTATAAATAGTTTTTTAATTTATAATTTATAGCATGATTGTTACTGTTTCCTTTTGCACATTAGGCCTTATGCTAGGTGTGCTACTGATACTGTGTTGTTGCAGTTTTTGGTTGAGTTCTTTTTGCTACGGGGTTTTTTTTTGCTGGATTATAAATCCTACATTGGTGGGTTAGAAGACAGTGAGTGAGACCTGTAATATGAGTACTTTAGTAAGCTGGAATAACACTTGTATTCTAAGAAGTAGTTTATAACATTGTAGTTTTCAACCTGGTATCATTTCTCGAAATGTTATAAGATCTAGACGTCGAAAAATCTCATTTATGAGACTCAGCATCCTCACAAGCAGCTCTTGATCGGTTAATTATGTTCTGTCCAGTATCTTTAATATACATGCTACCCTCATTGTCTTCATTTATAAATAAAAATCTTCCTTACAGCTTACACCCTTTTTATCATCCTCATCAGTACCTGGGTTAAACAACTTTTTGTTCAAACTGCATGTGGATGATAGAGTATACCCTTTATATACAAAGAGATGGGAGTTGGAATCTGATTAATATTCTCATTATTCATCTGAAAAGCTTCGAATAATGTCATATTATATGATGAGTACTGTATACAATGAGTAATGAATGAACATATTTTCCTGTAAATTCTACATCTTTATTTCTAGAAAGAAATATGAATGGGGATTGTCTACCAATTTTAGGGGCTGCTAATGCTATTGGGCATTTACAGTTGGGTTGGTAGATGCATTCACAAGGCTCAGTGGAGAAAGAGTTCTGATTGTTAATTGACTAGCCTATACTATTCTTCCTTGTTAAATGCTCCTAAACAATAGGTTGAATCAATTGAAAATTTCTAAGTAGACTATGATATATTAGTCAATACAGTGTGCAAAACTGGCATGTACTAGTGTTTTGCACTGTACAAGAGGGATACAAAAACTTATAACCTTAAGAATCCGGTATTCTTGATTAGTGAATTGTAACCATATATATATATATATATATATATATATATATATATATATATATATATATACACACACACACACACACACACTAAATAATATAATTAATTGAAAAAATAATTTATATTTTATAAGTAAACAATAAGTTGAAATTTAATTTAATATGTTCCTTTTTTAAAATTTAAAACAAGAGGAAGTTAATTTAAAACTGAATTACTCTCTGTTTTGATCCTTCTCTCTCTTAAGTTTATGTATATTTTGCAAGACATTTTAAAGATTGGAAAACAATGACTCTTAGAATGTTATAACAATAACAATGCTATAATAGTTACGAATGTAAAGTTACTAAGTACTCTTAAAAGACTTTCGATATGTATTGAATCTCCACTAAGCACTTTTGACAACTTATAAATCCATATTCTTCCTCTTTATTTGTTGTTCTTGAACTCATAACACTTCTCTTATTTTCTGAAACTTTTCTTTAGGAAAAGCCCAATCTTGATCTTCAGACATGCAAAACTCTAATTTCACATTTTTTTTCTTTAGTTGTTTCTCGATGTTTGATGGTTATTTGCTATGTTTTTCCATGATAGATTGGATCGTTGCCCATAAAACTGATTGATTTATTATCACAATGAATAATTACAACATCTTGTTTTTCACCAAAATTTTCAACCAACTTGCTTATTCGGTTGCTAAGCCATTTTGAATTATATTCAACTTCTATAGAAGATTGAGACACAGTTTGTTGCGTCTTTGCATACCATAAGATTACACCTAAGTTGAAAAAACGTGTTTTTGTATCATTTATGCATTTTGCTCAATCTTAACAACCTTCCTTCTACATCAATCAGACTTTTATAATTGGTAGCTTTAACATTCCTTCCTCTATCTTCTTTATTCATCTTTTTCATTCACAACTTCTGATGTATCAATTGGAGTACATCCAAACATCCCAAAACTTGGCCTTCAATACCAAATCCTTGAGGTCAATTCACCATTAAAAAATGATGACTTCACATCCAATTGAAATAATTTCCATCCTTTTTTAGTTGCATGGGAATTAATGCTCTAATGATATCTAAACGTGTCACACAGGAGCGAAAGTTTATTCAAAATCATCACTGAACTGTTAAGAATAGTCCTTTGCAACAAGTCTTAGCTTTATTCTTTTGTATTGAGTTGTTTGGGTGATGCTTTACTTTGTATCCCCTTTTACTCCAGTAGCTATTTTGTCATTTGAATTCCCATGTAATCATTCATGTAAGTGTCAAGTACGGCCACTTCTCAAAAAGATATCTAGAGCACCTATGAATTTAAAGTAGGGCCACTTCTTGAAAAGATATCTAGATCACCTATGAATATCGGGCACCTGCATGGTCTATTGGCAATGATAACAAGGATTGTGGGGGTGTAGCGTGATTGGTAGATCTTTAACATACATTAAGTGTCATTAGTTCATATATAGCTTGTTAGACCATTATATGTTAAGGCTTATTAATGTAGGTTTGGTTTATATAGTTTGTTGCACCAGGTTGAAGCATTACATTGAAAGAAAGAGAATTCAGAATTTTTTTATGTACTTTATTTAACCTTTTGAAAGAGGTGGGGAATTATTATATTTCAAAAGATTAAATCTTTTATGTTATTAGCTAAGGAATCTGAGTAGTTATTAAAAATATATATTTTATTTTCATGGTTGTCAAAACAAAAATTTGGTCTGACTCAATCATTTAGAATTGGTCTATCTTTATCACCCAGGTAGATTTAAGAAACTGTTTTTATCATTATAAATAGTGGTATTAGAGAACAATGGTATCAGAGAATAGTTTATTTCTCATAGCTCTCCTCAATTTCTCATAACTTCCATTATTATTGGGAAAGATTATTGTTGGGAAGAACCTGTTTTTATAGGGAAAGATTATTGTTGGGAAGAACCTGTTATATCCCGAGAAACTTGCGCGTCACGTTTATAAGTTATTGAGAACAGTGTAATTTTACACGTTTCGAGTTAATTTTGCTTTGGGATATATTGAAGTGTGTATAACACTAAATGCCAAATATTCAGATTCAATTACTCTATATTACCTTTCACAATTGGTATTTAGAACTTTTACTTTAATGACCAGTATTTCCATCAAATTTGCTATACTTTAATGCATTCCACTGTGGTAGGTGTATGATATCACCCCATTTTTAGATGACCATCCAGGAGGTGACGAAGTTTTGCTGACTGCAACAGGTAATTAATTTTTCTTTGTTTGTTGGCTGGTTCATATGAATAAACTATTACATTATCAATGGGCTGGCCAGCGGAGGAGGAACTGATAAGGAGTGGACTAAGAATCCCAACTTTGTCATTTTTACAGCGAAGGATGCTACCATTGATTTTGAAGATGTGGGTCACAGTGATTCTGCCATAGAAATGATGGACAAGTACTTCATTGGGAAGTTTGAAACTTCCACCCTTCCTGCCAAAGTTAACCATAGACAGCCATCACCTACACAGGCTCACGGCGGTGGCAATGAATCTTCTGAATTTGTTCTAAAGATCTTACAATTCCTGTTGCCCTTGTTGATATTGGGCCTTGTGTTTGCTCTGCAGTCCTATGGCAAAAATAAGGATGCAGCACCTCATGAAAGCTGAACTTAAGCTAGAGCGGAAGTTTCAGTAGGTTTGCTAATTCATTGTCCATATCAAGGAGTATCCAAGTAATTATACTTTGATCAATGTTGTGTCTCTGTATCATTTAAATTCGTCACCCCACCCAACACCATCCGGGCCCTGATGCACTGTGGTGTGGTGTGCTGTCTTTGCTCAGTCATGCTAGTTCTCCATTTAAACAATTGTTTAAATTCTCTCAAGATTTTGAATATTTTTAAAGGGATTTTATTAAAAATCAATTGATTGATCCCTATGTTTGTTGGTCAACGATGAAGCGGTTTTTGGTTTTCATTGAAGTCATGAATGGTTCGGATTTGTAGGATTTCTAGGATAGCATGGTCGAAAGGAAGCCTTCTCATGAAGCTTACTATTCTGTAAGCTCTTTCTCACCCTCAGCTAACTGGGCCTGCTCGTGATATATAGAGACTGGATTTCTAGGATAGCATGGTCGAAAGGAAGCCTTCTCATGAAGCTTACTATTCTGTAAGCTCTTTCTCACCCTCAGCTAACTGGGCCTGCTCGTGATATATAGAGACTGTTTCTTCCTGCACCTCCATACCTTCTTCTCTCACCTCCATATATTTTTGAATTTCCAAAAATGCCCCTTTTTTCAGATGCATTATTATTTTCTGGATTACATAATCCAGAAGCTAATAAGACTTCTGGATTATGTAATCCGGAAGTTTTTTTTAAATGTGTTTTGGATTACATAATCTGGAAACTAGTTTATGGGGTGACAAAAAAGGATAAAAATGTATTTTCATATTGGATATGGAGGTGACAAAAAATGATAAAAATGTATTTTCATATTGGATATAAAGGTGGCAGAAAAATATTGTGTATGGAGGTGGCAGAAGAAGATATGGAGGTGCAGGAAAAACTAGTCATAGATAGATTATGCTAAAGGAGTGGGCCTTGATTTGCTCATACCACATTGGTGGTAAAAAGCAAATTACCAAATAACCACAACAAAAACTACTTACACAATGCATAAAGAGTATCCAAAAGGAGGAGCCATGCACGTTTTGCAAGGTGCCTGCTACATCATCAATCAGTCAGGTGATATTATAACGTGGTGCCAAATTAAATGGTGGCTCGTTTTTCAGCCTGACCGACACTGGTGTAGGGATGGATTTAAATGCAAATTGAATGCGTTTTGAAATCACAACTTAGTTGAATTCATAACCCTGAGTTGTCAACGTAAACAGGTGAATCCTTTATTACTTTGTGTGGGCATGAGTTAAGTAAGTATAATGTCCATCTTTGTGTGATTGCTATGATCAAGGGGTTAGATTCACCATATTTCGAGAAATATGTCTAATATTTCTATTTCTATATCATGAATCGAGACGTAATAAAGTTGTGGTGAAATTATAATGATGTCATCTTAATCTTAATAAATTTGAAATTTGAAGTTGAAACATTGTTACTGTTTATGGGAATATTCAGATTCTAAACTTAATATATTCTTTATTTTGTATTTTAAGAATACATTTTTTAAAATACAAAATATTACATTTAATGTCTTAGAATGAAAGTTCACTAGATTGCGTAATTCAAAATTAAACTGTAAAAAATAAGAGCTGCTGATAATTTATTTTCAAAAGGTAGATTTGAAATTTCAAATTTTACAGAGTGCAGCTAAAAGTATAGGGATGCACAATGCAATATCCTTTTAACCACGCTCAAATTCCTTTTGGCTCAAATAGACGAATTGATAAACAGTTCCAACTCTACCAACGAATGAATTCATTCCCTTTCTTTATTCAATTAATCAAGTAAAGTTTGGGGTCACGTTATTGTCTCCACTTTATACACTTGAAAATTTAGCAGAAACACAAACAGAATAATAATTTTAATAGGGCCATAATAATAATAAAAATATAATTTTATAGACACTGTAAAATGATTTAGGATTTAGTTTTTATATCATTAATACATTTTTAGGATGTAATTAATTGTTAATAAATTCATGATGCTAGCTAAGGTACTCTTTTTTAACTGTTAATCTAGTTCTTGCAATAACCTAGTGAATGTGTAAATGAAATATCATATGACAGACCATTAGTTATAAGCAAATTTATGTTTTTGTCAAGTGTCTACTTCTTACTAGAACAATATTTGTGTAGTAAACTTTATTGATAGCAGAATTTTGTTCAAACAATTCCTCGAATATATGGTTATTCCTACTTCGTGTAGTGGGTACTAATAATTCGTGAACTTTTTCTGTACTACTGGCTTAATATGGAAAAGAACTACTTTGTTATTTTAATCTTTTCCATTCTAACTTGGACATGAAAGGATTTAACATAATCGTTGCTGAGTAAAGGGTACTGCATTCTTACCACTACGATATAGATGAGGGTTGATTCTCACGTTATTTTAATGGTTGAGTGAGAGGTGAATATAGAGGAGATGAGAAGTGGTGAATTGTCATGAACCCGAAATGAAAAAATGAATCAAACAGTCATAGATATCTCCATGCTCTTTTTCTTCTGAAATATTCTTACTTCTAAAATATTTTAATGTTTTGAGGAATTGGTAATGTCACATCCTCATTGATACTAAGCTTTCATAAAGTTAGGAAACACAATGTTCTTATAGGACCTTAAAAACAATTAACTCTTTCTCCTCTTCTTAGTTAACTTTTCGATCTCTTGTTGTTGACTTCGGCTTTCGATTACTGGACCAGCTAGTTTGAACTTTTTATTATATGAACTTAGACTTGTTCTTGGCTACTAGATGTGGATCATCACTTGGCTATTGGATCTGATTCAGCTCTCGATTTCTAGGTTCAGGATCACTCTCGAGTGGATGTGTGTACCTGTAAGGGATTCCAATAATAAAGTCAAAATAAGTTTGTTTGATTATCAGGTCAAAAGCACCATACCTACCTGTTACACATATCACCTATTTATAGTGATTATTGTTAGGCTTTAACTTGATTGAGCTTTTACTTTTCACACCTTGCCGTTACTAAGTATATTTTTAATGTTTTGAATTTATTTATTGAAATTTGATAGAATGTTATTTTATTCTATTATTTATTTATATTATTTTATTTTTCAATATTTTAACAGTCTTTCAATCACTGGACCTAGTGAGTACACATAAAATATAACATTTAAAAGTGTTTATAGAAGATTTGTAAAAAATGTTACTTAGAGTTAATTATCATATATGTTTATTAAACGGATGAAAGGAACAACTTATGCTGATTATTAGCAAGTTGTTTGGGGCAAGTGGTTTCAATGTTTAAATACTTAGCCAAGATTAATGCGATAACAATTTGGTTTTAAGCAACTTATTTCTATATTATTTATTTCTCTTTATGTACGATGATTACACTGAGATTATAACCTATTATCTTATTCATAACAGGACAAGAGCATTGAATGAAATGTGAAGGAAGGAGACCAAGTCTTCTCTTGAATCATATTTGAAGTCTCTACTATATATAATGTGATTTGCTGATTCGGTATTTATCATAAGGCAAACCAGCTACACTTTGTTTCACTTCAGATGAGTCATGCACATGCATTCAATGATTTATTTGGTTGTTCTGTTTCATTCAGGACCAGAAGTCCCACCATTGATAATCACAGCTGCTTAATTGGCCTAATATATCCTCTGATTCTAACAAACCCCAATGTTCTGATGTTGTCAAAGAACCATCAGTGTTCTCAACAAAGTTCAGAAGGGAAGGTTCATCTTCCACACCAAAGTTTTGTTTTGCCTTTATGCTGCTGTCACATTCCGAGATACCACCACAAACAATGTCTTCTGATCTTCCTGTTGTCGAGCTTGGCTGCTTTATCTCCTGTTCTCTTTTGATGGCCTCTCCATTTCCCGCTTCACTCTCCATGCTGTTTGCTGCTTTGTATCCTGTGCTACAACTCTCAGTTTGTTCTAGGGGCTTTTGTAATCGATTTTTCATATTCTGCAACTGTTGAAAACATAATTCGTTAGAGCGGATCCTATACGAACTGTTCATGCAGCTTTAAACTAATTCTAACGTAGTTCTATTTTTGGATGTAACATAGAATCATATTGCATATTATAATTGGACAGAGACCCTAGAGTGGCACATCACCCACTCAACTGCAATGGATGTCACTACCACAGCACAATATTTTTAAAAATTAAGAAATAATTACGTGACCCATTTAAAAAAAAAGTTAAAAGTTAAATTTTTGATGTATGAAATGTTTGTGTATGTAGAGAATCAATAGTGTATCGCAAGTATTATTTGTCACCTGTATTAACATTGATTGATAGTCTTTGTTGAGAGCATGAAACTGTGAATCCAAAGTCTTATAATTGGCTCGAAGTATGGTGTAGTCTCGCTGAATCTGCTTTAACTTCCATCGAGCTCTCTTGTTCTGAAACCATATGGCAACTTGTCTGGGTTGCAAGCCAAGCTCTCTTGCCACCTCCAATTTCTTTGCTGGTTCCAGTCTCGAGTCTGTCTCAAACATGGATTCCAATGACTTCACTTGTCCATCGCTGAACCTTTTTTTGTTCTTGCTCCTCTTCTTCCTCGTGCCTGCATTCGATGAATGAGAATATTCCATAAGATCTGACATATTTGGGGAGTTAATTTGTACCTGATGTGCGTGTAATTTTTTGGCTATTCAAGTTATGGGATTTGGTATTTATATGATATGGTATGATATGATGAGTTCGTGTGTGAAATTCCCAAACGAACATTGAAATTCTGCATTGATCATCATTTTGTGGAAAAAAGTTGGGTAGTTTAAATAAGAAATGATTTTGATCTGTGGCAATGGGATAAGTTCAGGAGGGACACCGAATGACATGTAGCCACAAAACATGGTGTACTCGGTTACGTCCTTCTTTTGTCCTCCACTGAAAGGAACCAAGTAGTTATATGTTCAAAGCACTATACAAAATTGGGCGACGCGTGGCCTTGTTTAAATCTAATGTCCTACTTTATTCAGAGTCTAATGTTTCTGGGACAACCATTTCGGTACAACTGTCCATCCCTTTTCCATTTTAGACTCAATTCGTTACACTTAATTTCTTGTCGCCTAAGAAACTTATTTTATTATTTTTTTAATATATTTTATGAAATAGTTTTAGCACTGTGGCTTATTTTTAAAATTAACTTTATATGAAGTTAGTTACAATTTTGTAATATCGATTTTATAAATTAAATTTCTATTCTTTATTTACTGTTTATTCGTATTTTTATAATTTTTGTTTGAGATAATTACTTTACCTGGGCGAAACAACGACCGAAATAATTTTAGAAAATGGACAACGCTGCTGGTTGGATCCATCATAATACCATATGAGATAAATTTATTTATTATTTATTATTTTATTTTTAATTATGTATTATTTAATATTATTTTCTTAGTTATATGTTATTTTCTTAATTCTTTATTATTTAAACGTTTACGTGTTTTCATACGTAATGTAAATATTAATAAAATAAACTTATTTTTTATGACATAATTTATGTTTTCTTTCGTTTCACGGGTATGGACATCATTCTTTTTTGATAGCTTGAATTTCCACGCATATAATGAAATGCAAAGACACTTGTTCTTCACTTTTCTCATCCTCTAGTTTTCACTTTCTTTCTTAATGATAAAAAAAACATTAGAGTTGGATAGTTGTATTTCTGATCTAATTGGTCAAACAAGGTCCTTATTTGTTATGGATAGAACTTATCATTCAACTCATATGAAGTAAGGTTGGCCTAAACAAAAGATCCTTAACAAGTAAAATATATTTGTATTAGGATTAAAATCATTTTTTTATCAAAAAAAAGAATAAAAAAATATTTTAAGAACGTCTCAATCCTGTTATAATTACAATTAAAAAACTTGAAGAAACTTTTGAATCATGTGTAATTCAAATTTGACACTTTTATACATATATAAGACACAGATTAAGACTAGAGAGAGATACAAACACAAAAAACAGCAATATGAAAATTAAGAAAGAAAGATAGAAAAAGAGATACGATGAGAATGTCTTGCTATTTGATTAAAGAAATCAGCACAATATGTAGGGAGAGGGAAGCACTATCTTTATGCACTTTCTAACCACATATACCTAAATGTATATTTTGACTAATTACACGTTTATAGTAAAATATTCTTCATCACATTAGAAAATATGATAGAATATTACATTAAAATATTTGCCAACATAACTTTAGAAATATTAGCCTTATATTACAGTCGAACATTTGTCAACTATGATTTGTAAGATATTTAGCTAGTATCTATTCAAGTTGGAGCATAATTATTTAATACCTAATTTCAAATTGTTTCTTGCTCAACGTATTAGGGAAAATATTTGCTAGTTGAACATGAGTGGACACATATTTAATAATAATATCGTCTAAAAAAAATCATTTCCTATGAAATGATCAACATAAGTAACCAAAGACTTCACTAACGAAGGAAAAAACAAAAACAAGAACCAAGAGGTGCCATGGCAGCAAAGTTCCCTAGTTGATCAATCCATTTCTCTTCTGTTTTAACCCAAAGAAGAGCACAATAAACAGCGTTTTGCTTTTATGGCTATAGCTGTTGACAAGTCTTTTGCATTGATTTGCCTATTTCAGTTCACCATCTTCACTGTATTTTTGTTCTCAAACTTCTGCCTATAATATTTTCTCACACTTTATAACTCTTTTTCCTTTTTTGGTTATATTACTCATCTCACGTTTTTTGTCTTCTCCTTCTATTGAACTATATATATACTAATGACATAGAGACACTATATATATATATATATAATTTTATTTTTCATTTATAGTATTACTTTCCCGTATCAAGTTCGAGTTTAATTTTTCTTTTTGGATCTTTTGTGTTATTCCCGTGCCTTTAAAATACACTGATTTTGATATATTAAAAAATTGTAATATATTTTAAAATGTCAAATTCAGTAAAGTATTTTGAAAGTACATATGAAGAACAACCTAAAATTTCAGCAGAATATCCAAATTCACCAGTCACCTTATGTGTACTGTGCTAATTTTGCGACACAGTAGTTATCGAGTTTAAAAATCCAACAACAAAGATATATTTGTTGGAGATCCCACATCGACTAGAGATTAGAGCATTTTATTGTATATAAGTGAATGCAAAACTCAACCTTATGAGCCAGTTTTATGGGGTTGAGTTAGGCTTAAAGTCCACTTTGTAATATGGTATTAGAGTCATTTCGAACCTATCGGACCATGCACGAGTTGGCAGTCTCAACGTGTTGGGGTGTGTTGGGATTGTGTTGGAGATCCCATCTCTACTAGTTCACTCCCACTTTAACTTGAAGTGAAGAAGTTGATTTATAGAGTTTGAGCTCTAAAAACCATTACACTAAAATACTCCAACTAAAAGTTTTGTTGACTATAATGGTTCAACCTAGTTCAAAAAAAAATGTAATATTTTTTCAAATTTAATGGTTGAATATAATTTATTTATCTCAAAAAAAAATTAAGGTATACTTTTATTTTAAAGACCTATATCTAAAATATTTTATTTTATAATAGGTCTACAATTATATGATGAACTTAAATTTACATGTATTTATAATAAAAAATAATAAATACAGTTTAAAGTGAATCATTATATAATGTATTTCTTTAAAGTATATTTGTTTACTTATTTACAAAATAAATTTGATCAAAATGTAGAATAGTAATACCGGAGGTACGGATATCAAACTTTTTTTGGATCGTTCATCGTAAAACAGACAATACAAAGCCACTAAGAGAATTCTTCCTTCACCTCCATTATTATTCTAATTCTAAAAATACTTTTTTAAATTTGTATTTCGAATTATAAAATTTAAAATACAAAATTAACTTACAAATTTTATAATTCAACAATCATTTATAAATCCAAAAAATTATTTCCAAATTGATATTCTAAATTTTAAAATTTGAAAGTTATTATAATTTTTTATATAACATTTAAATATTAAGTTAACTTTCAAATTTTACAATTCAGAAATATATTTTAAATTTTACAATTCAAAATATAAATATTTCATATATTCAAGCTCAGTTAGAAAGTTTTATTTATCGATACATAGACAATGAATCATTAATACAATATCATGAATCTTACTAGAAAATACATATATCTTTTAACTTTCAAATGTTTATATTGTATTTAGATGGAGAATTTTAAAACTCTTAAAGGATTTAAATATATTAAATTTAAATTTCTTTCATTTCAAATTGTTTATTTTTTCAAATGTTTTTTTAACAGATGGTTAACATAAAAATAATTTCCCTCAAAATCTTTACTTGTAACAACGAAAAATAGTTTCATTGACATCTATAGAAACTTTCTAAATAACATCAACCAAATTATCTTACCAATATTGATAAAAAAAAACATTATTAACCTTAGTCTAAAAATAACATTAACTTATGCGTTGTTTAATGTGATAGAAAATAGCCCAACTGAGTTTAATTTTAAAAATAATTTAAATTGACCCATGAACTAAAAAAATATTTAATATAAAATAATAACGATATAAAAAAAAATAACTCTTAGTAACACCGAGTTATATCGGGAGAAAAATTAGATCATTAAATTATCATAGTCAACTTCAATTTGAAATAAATTACAACTCAATTTGTAAAGATGATTTTGATTTAATAATTTTCAAATCTCAATGGAGCTAAAGATGTCTCAACTAAAATTAAGTCAATGATATTTCAATATAAACTTAGTCAAGAAGAGAGAATTGGATAAGAATTGATGAATGAGTAAGATATGAAAATTTAAAAAAAAAAACTTTTTAAATGAAATTTAAATTTCTTTATTCTTTAAAATATATTTAAAGAATATATTATACCGTAAAAAATGTAATTTTTGAATAAAAATAAATAGAGTTTAAAATATGTGATCCAATCGTATTATTTAGAGGGAAGGGAAGGATAGGTTAGAAGATGAAGCGTTGTAGATAGGTCGGTAGTTTGAAAGTAGTTGGATGGCATGTTTGGGAGGAAGAGTACATAGAATTAAAAGGGTGGACCAAATTTGAAGTTATGAAGGGATTATTCGCATGTGACCAAGTCCTAAGTCCTTACTACCCTTTCTTCATTACTACCTTCCTCCATGCTTCTATCCATTTACCTCAATAAATATCCATTCATTCCTCACTTCCTTCTTCACCTACTTAACCTTTCTCTCTACCTTTTCCAATCTACAAAGCCTCTTTGCTTCCGATATGTTGGGCATAAGCTTTAAACAGCTTCCGCAGACGAAGTGTGAGGGTGAGCAGGAGGTGAAGGATGTGGTGATGCTGAGAAAGGAGATACCAAAAGGATGCATGAAAATAAAGGTGGGTGGTGAAGGCGAAGAGCAGCAGAAAATAACGGTGCCGGTCAATTACCTCAAACACCCACTCTTTGTTCAGCTTCTGAAGGAGGCGGAGGAAGAATATGGGTTTGCACACAAGGGAACCATAACTATCCCTTGTCAACTCGCCCAGTTCAAGCACGTTCAGCACTTGATCGATGCCGACACCTCCCTCCTCCATCACCACCATCTTCACCTCGTTCCCTGCTTCAGGGCTTAATTCATCTCACCAACCAACCCTTTTATAACCATTTCTATGGCAACTTAGGTTGTGTAAATTCCTATATATACATACATATCCCGATTTTGGCTGTTGTACAATTCCTGTATATGAGTTTTTGATTAATCAAGTTTTTCGCCTGCAATTGTCTCCCAATCATTTATGTGTTAATTTGCAGCTGTAATGGATTTAGGGTGTGGTTGTTTTTTATTATTCAAGAATTTTTTTTGTTTAGAAAAGTGAAATAAGGTTGTTGTTAATGGTAACCGGTGAAAAATCATACAGTACACATAATTGAATGTAAAATTGAAGCAGAAGACAATAAAAGATGATAATGAAACTATACCAGTCAGTTCATTGTATCTTTTTTTGTTTGGTTTTGTTTTTAGAATAATTGTCAAAATATCTAATGGACTTTGGATTCTTTTACAATGAACAAGGTGAAATTGTCTTAGTTCATTTTCCTTTTTGTATTTTTATTTTTGTATCCGCTTTTTTTTTTTTCTTTTTCCTATCCCTTGATAAGGTTGCATGTCATTGTTTGTTGTGGGGAGACGAATGTATACACAGTATCAACTTGTCCCAATAAGACAAGTGATTATTTGCAAGTTGATACATAATTAAATATATTATTATTATTTACAGTTATTATATGGATGTTAAATGAAAACAGGTTTTAAATGAAAATATATATCACTGACCCACCAATGCAAATATCTGTTGCTTCGTGTAAACCCAAGTACACATTGATGCATACCACTCCTATTATATTGGTGAAAAAAAAGGCATTTATCATATTTAGATTATTTTTGAAAATAAATATTTCAATTTAAAAGATGCTAATTAAGATAATTCTTAGATGATTATTAAATTTTTTTTCTCAAAAGAAAAAAAAAAATACACGGTTTAAGCTTTAATTCCCAATTATGAATCATGTAACCAACCCAGTTAAAAAGAGCTAGACGGATGCAAATTGAAACGAGAACTGGAATAGCGGTATCTTTTTTACAAACAAGAAAAAAAAAAGTAAAAAACATAGAATTTTTTTTATCAACAATAAAAAATAAATAAATAGGAACCACTTCAAAGATGGTTCAACCCTTGTACATAAAGAGCTAGTACCTTACTAACCTCCAACTAAAGAACACATTCCAACTTAAATAAAGAACGTTCAAACCAAACTCAAAAAAACATTAAACAATCAGTTTCATACAATCCACTGAGTTCAAAATCCAGTTGAGAAAAAAAACATAATGAATAATATAGCAGGAACCATTATAAGATTTTTTTTTTTAATTGTATTTTGAGTTTCTTTTTCATTTTGATATGCATTTTTTATTGCCATATTTAAAAAATATAAAAACTATATTTATTTTTTATGAATCTAGAAACACTATTTAGTTGACCGAATATAATACATAATCACAAACTACACGGCATCTATCAATCCCCCACCCCGAAATTTAAATTCCCCACCATCAATTTGATGTTCGAAATGAAAATGATTTTGTATGGATGCCAGTATTCTTTATTTTGATCACAAACAAATACATACATTGTTCGCTTTTTTATTATGGTATTTTTTTTTAACGAATCAAAGTTTAATGTTATATTAATCTAATTATATTTTTAAAAATAAATGACTTGTCTATAATTAGGATTCTCGTAACCGTATATTGATGCACATAATTTTTTCCAATTTTATCCCTAAAAAAATAAGAATTAATTTAATAAAAATAAATAATTTAATTTTTAAAAATATAACACTGATGAACTTAATAACCTCTCTTATCTTATTAATAACTTCCCTTTTCTCTAAAAGAATCAATTACATCATTTATTAAATAACTTATTTCAAATCTCCATTTCTTTTTCTCTCTTTCTTTTTTCTTTTATGTAGACAGTGACTCTTATCTTTATTTTTTATTTATTTCTCTCTTCTTTGTGTTTAGGCACTATTATTTTTTTTATTTTTTTTAATGTTTTGATTAATCTTTATAAAAATTCTTTTTTTACTGAATTTAAATTTGTACCTATATGGATATTGGGGACTGAGTAATGTTGGTCCACGTCGATGCAAGGTGTCTGCTTCAGTCTTAGTTGTCTTGTCCTTCGAGTTTCCTTCTTCCTCGCGTGCATCGGTCGGCCGGTGGGGGTACCTGCGATTGTGCTCCGACGCTCAAGTCAGTAATCTCTCTCAGTGAGAATCCTTGATAATCTGAAAAACATACCTCTCTCTCTTTCTTTCTCTTCTTTTGTATGTCCCTTTGGGCTTGGGCCCTCTGGGTCATTAGTGGTCGCGACGTGTTTTGTGGTCCTTGGGTCGTGTTAGATGGTTTCCTGGGATCTAGGGGGTGTTCCCGAAAATCCAGGGAGTGCTCACGTGTGTTTGTTACTCAGTGGGAATTGTAACCGTTTGTCCCACGTGTAACCATGTTCCTTGCTTAATTAGATAATTTAATTCGGACAACGCGGTCGTCCGGTACCGACCGGTACACTTGCCCCCCAGGCTCGAGGTCATGTAAGGACGAAGAGTCGTATAAGGCTCAGGGGGTTATGGAAACAATGCGTGATAGCTGGCATCATTAATGTGTGGCAGAGATGTGACGCATGGCAGAGTTGCCATTTGGGGATGCTGTCACATCTGGATCGATTGAATGGTAGGGATTACGTGCCGTTTCGTATGCCGAGCGTATATGATCGTTGGATTAGATTTGATCTAATGGTGTTAGACGAACGCAGGGGTTTTGCTTCCCATCTCTTTGCCTATAAATAGTATTTCATTTGTAGAGTTGAGGGTTTTTCGTTCCTTTTGCTCTGAGTTTTGGGTTGCTTGCTCTGTTTTGCTAGGTGCCGATTTTGCTGCCAGTGTCTTCTTCTTCATTTCAAGGTTAGTCATGCCTTCTTCTGAGGAGTCTTCGAGTGTCGCGGGTTCGTCTTTGACTCGCGGTGCGAGTCAGGCATCGGACGGCCCAAGTTATGATTGGGTTGATCCTACCGTTCTTCGAATCCCCAGTAAAATAAAGTCTTCGGATAAATTAGATCAGTTTCTAGCAACCCATAAAAATTTTCTAACCCCGGATTGCCCGGCCGATGCGTTATATGTCGATATATGCGATATGACCGACCGTGTGTGTCATGGCCGGGAGAATGCTCCACACAACTTTTTCTTTGTGTATAGTACCTTGTTTTCCCATTTACACGTAAGTTTACCTTTTGATGATTTTACCATGAGTATCCTTCAGATTCTCAATGTCGCACCGACACAATTGCACTCTAACTCGTGGGCCATTTTACAAGCCTTTCGAGTTATTTGTCAGATATTTGGGCTCCTGCCGACCGCCGAATCATTTTTATATTATTATAACACGTACCCGAGTACCCCAGTAGGTTGGTTGTCGTTATCCAGTCGTCCGGGGAACGTACGCTTTGCTGCTTTTACTACCTCGTATAAGAATTTTAAGGATTACTTTTTTAAAGTGTTTGTCGAGCCGGACGGCCGGGATCTATTCTATAATGCCGATGGAAGCACAAAATTTCCATTCCATTGGACGGAGAATCCCACCTCCCTTGACCATCGGCTTTGGGAATCTTTGTCTCCCATCGACCAAGAGATTTTGATGGTCGTGAATCAACTACCGTGTAGGCTCCCTACGCGGGAACTGATAGCCCTTTACGGGTCGTCCAAGCAGTGGGCGGACCTAAATGGTGAGCACCTTCTTCTTGCGGTCGTTCGGCTGATAGCATATTTGTATCTTACCTTCGTGTTTGTGGTGCAGAAATTGTTGTGAGCATGGATCCGAGTTTGAAGAAATATATGAATAGTCTGAAGAGGCAGGCTAAGAAGAGTAAAATAGCCACCATCGCTGGGATTGTCCCGCGGACGACTGAGCAGGAGGTCGTTCCGGTGGAGGTCGTCCCTGTTCCCGCTCAAGGAAAGAAGAGGGGACGTCCTGTTAAGGTGCCTCGGACAGACGCTCCGTCTTCGTCGGGCAGTCCCATTAGCTTATTGGTGTCATCCGTCAGGGTGGCACCTACAATGCAATTTGACTTGCGTCCGGAGGACGAGGAAATTTTTGCTACCATTCCCACCTTAGATATGGTCGAGGAGACGGTTGAGCTGCAGTGTCGTGCGGCTGTGGCGACCAGGGCTCTTGGGGACGAGCTAAGGAGAGTGAAGACAGTCTCGATTCCAAAATTGAAATCGCAGCTCAATGACTCGGCCGTCTCGTTGAAGGATGCCCTGAAGGCAGTGGATGAAGCCCGGACTGACGCTCAGTTGGTCAGGAAGGAGCATGAGGCTTTAAAGATTACTTTAGAAGAAGTAGCAGCAGGACGGGTAGATGCCATCAAGGAGCGGGAAAAACTGGCCGCGGAGAAAGAGTTGTTGAGTGCTTAAGTTGAACAGCTTCAAGGGTTCATGTTGAGCATCAACGAAGAGTCATTCAGGCAGGGAGTTCGGCAGGTCGCCTTTTTCCATGGGGTGCCGGACGACGATGAGCGATACGACTCGAACATGGATGTTGTGGGCGGCCGTCTGATGCCTCTGGGGGACGAGGAGGCCGAAGAGAATGATCAAACCATCTGTCCTATAGCTGAGATGCCACGTGCAGATGATACCGTACCGCCGGAGGAGTCGATGCAACCGGATGACACCCTTGATATTGTTTAATATTTTCATTACCTGGGCCCGGGGTGTGGGCTAAAGACAATTTTATTGCTTTGTGACGTGTTTTGAACTATTTTACTTTTTGCTATCGAATTTATTTTCATGTTGCTATTACCACACAGTTTAATACCGGACGACGGTGCTTTGATGAAGAATTTGATGTCGCGCGTAACTTGGACATTTATATATAATTTAATTGAATTTCTGACTAAGGTAATTTAATTGAATTTCCGACCGAGTGAACGGTTAATTAATTTAATTGAATTTCTGACCAAGATTGGTGAATAACGTTTAAGTTATAATTCGGATAACTTTCGTTATATCTTCCGACCGAATGATCGGTTAATTAATTTAATTGAATTTCTGACCAAGGTTTGGTGAATAACGTTTAAGTTATAATTCAGATAACTTTAGTTATATATTCCGACCGAATGAACAGTGAATTAATTTAATTGAATTTCTGACCAAGGTTTGGTGAATAACGTTTAAGTTATAATTCAGATAACTTTAGTTATATATTCCGACCGAATGAACGGTGAATTAATTGAATTTCTGACCAAGATTGGTGAATAACGTTAGTTATAATTCGGATAACTTTAGTTATATATTCCGACCGAATGAACGGTGAATTAATTGAATTTCTGACCAAGATTGGTGAATAACGTTTAAGTTATAATTCGGATAACTTTAGTTATATATTCCGACCGAATGAACGGTGAATTAATTGAATTTCTGACCAAGATTGGTGAATAACGTTTGTTATAATTCGGATAACTTTAGTTATGTATTCCGACCGAATGAACGGTGAATTAATTGAATTTCTGACCAAGATTGGTGAATAACGTTTAAGTTATAATTCGGATAAATTTAGTTATATATTCCGACCGAATGAACGGTGAATTAATTGAATTTCTGACCAAGATTGGTGAATAACGTTTGTTATAATTCGGATAACTTTAGTTATGTATTCCGACCGAATGAACGGTGAATTAATTGAATTTCTGACCAAGATTAGTGAATAACGTTTAAGTTATAATTCGGATAACTTTAGTTATATATTCCGACCGAATGAACGGTGAATTAATTGAATTTCTGACCAAGATTGGTGAATAACGTTTGTTATAATTCGGATAACTTTAGTTATGTATTCCGACCGAATGAACGGTGAATTAATTGAATTTCTGACCAAGATTGGTGAATAACGTTTAAGTTATAATTCGGATAACTTTAGTTATATATTCCGACCGAATGAACGGTTAATTAATTGAGTTTCTGACCAAGATTGGTGATTTAAAGTGCCTCGTTAAAACCTTCTCGGTAGAAAACCCTCCTTAGGGATAAAACTACCGAGCGAGGAAAGAGTGCACTAAGTTTATTCATCAACTGTAATAGAATTTGAGATGCGTGGCATTCCACGTTCTCGGTATAGATTTTCCTGACAAATATTCTAAGTAATAAGCTCCTCCTGTTGCTGTGTCGGAGATGCGGAACGGACCTTCCCAATTGCTTGAAAACTTTCCTCCGTCCTTCCGGGCGTCGCTGCGCATGCGCCAAACTAGATCTCCTTTCTGATAGCTTCGTGGCTTCACTTTGGAGTTGTACCTTCGTGCTGCTCGTATCTTGCATGCTTCTTCCCTTATCTTGCATTTGTCCCTTAATTCATTGATGAGGTCGAGGCCGACTAGTAGACTTTCCTTGTTTAAGTCTAGGTCTAATGTCTGTCGGCGTAGTGAAGGCTCGCCGATTTCGACCGGAATCATGGCTTCTGTGCCGTACGTCAGGCTATAAGGTGTTTCTTGAGTTGTTGACTGGGGAGTACAACGATAAGCCCACAGAACCTCTAACAATTCTTCAGTCCAATTTCCCTTGGACGGGCCAAGTCTCTTCTTTAACTCATTGAGAATAACTTTGTTGGCGGCTTCCGCCTGACCGTTGGTTTGAGGGTGTTCGACCAAACTCGTTATATGTTTGATGTGAAGTTTCTCATAGAATTCAGCTAGCCCACGGTCGGTGAACTGTCGACCATTGTCTGTGATAATGATCTGAGGTAGGCCGAACCTGCAGACAATGTTTTTCCACACAAAGCTTTGTACGTTCCGGGCGGTGATGGCTGTTAGTGGTTCAGCCTCAATCCATTTGGTAAAGTAATCTATACCCACCAGTAGGAACTTGCATTGCCCTTTTCCGGGTGTGAAAGGTCCGATAATATCCATTCCCCATTTCACGAACGGCCAAGGGGATAGGATGTAGTGCAAGTGTTCTGGTTTTTGGTGCAATAAGGTGCCGAACTCTTGACATTTCACGCACTTTTGAACGTATTCAGTGCAGTCTCCCTGTAAGGTCGGCCAGTAGTATCCAGCTCTTAGAATTTTGGCGGACATAGTCCGCGCTCCTGAATGGGTTCCGCATATCCCTTCGTGTAACTCGGTCATTACATAAGTGACTTGTTCTGGACCAAGGCATTTTAGGAGGGGACGGGAATACCCTCTCCTGTAAAGATCTTGGCCAATCAGTATGTATCGGGCGGCTTGTAATTTCATCGTTTTCTCCAAATGTGGATCGCATACACCATCGGTCAGATATTGTTTTATGGGAGTCATCCAGTTAGGTTGGGTGTCAGTCGCCATGCATTCTTCGGTACCAACACTTGGTTTAGCCAGGGTCACGTGTATGGCCGACCGGTGGACGCCTTTCTTTTTTAGGGTAGCCAATCTCGATAGAGCGTCCGCCCTAGTATTATTTTCCCTCCGTACGTGTTGGAAGGAGATTTCTTTGAACCTGTTTAGAAGATTTTTTATGAAATGAAAATACTGTTGGAGTAATGTTTCTCTTACCTCATACTCCCCTGTAAGTTGTCCGACGACTAGACGGGAGTCGCTCTTACAAATTATATTTGTTATCTCCAATTCAATCGCCAGATGCAAACCTGCGATTATAGCTTCGTATTCGGCTTGATTATTGGAAGTTTTAAATTCAAATTTCATGGCTTGTTCGACAACAATCTCCCCTGGTCCTTCAAGTACAACTCCTGCTCCGGACGAACGACTGTTTGATGACCCATCTACATATAGTGTCCATCGGGGAGTTTGTTCGGTCGGATAGGGAGTGAGTTCTGCTGTGAAGTCGGCGAGGGCTTGGGACTTGATGGCTCCCCTGGGTTGGTATTCGATGTGGAATTCTGACAGTTCGACTGCCCAACCTATCATTCGTCCGGCGAGGTCAGGTTTGGTGAGAATCTTCATAATGGGATAGTTAGTCCTAACAATGACCTTGTGATTTTGGAAATACATCCGCATCCGTCGTGCGGTAATGACCAAAGCGAAGGCAACTTTTTCGACCATTTGGTACCGGGTTTCTGCGTCATGTAAGACTCGACTTACAAAATATACCGGTCGTTCTTCCGCTTCAATTTCTTGTACCAGAGCGGAACTCACCGCTTCATTGGAGACGGCGAGGTAGACCACAATGGGTTCCCGTGCGTTCGGTTTCTGGATGACCGGTGGAGACGCCAGAAATGCTTTTAACTGTTGGAAATTTTGTTCACATTCATCTGTCCATTCAAATTTACTTGTCTTCTTCAGAAGTTTTATGATGGGTCTCGTTCGTTCGGCAAGCTTAGGTACGAATCGAGACAACGAAGTGAGACGGCCGACTAGTCTCTGGATCTCTTTGAGTCCGTTGGGACTTCGCATTTCGGTGATTGCCTTGCATTTTTCTGGATTAGCCTCTATACCCCGATGTGTGAGCATGAAGCCTAAGAACTTCCCCCATTCTACGCCGAACGCGCACTTCTCCGGGTTTAAACGCATGCGGTATTGACGCAAGGCTTGAAAAACCTCTTTTAAGTCAGAAACATGTTGTTCGCAAGAGTCTGATTTGACGACGATGTCGTCAACGTATACTTCTACATTCCGACCGATCATGTCATGGAATACGTGATCCATGAGTCGCTGGTCTGTGGCTCCTGCATTCTTGAGGCCGAACGGCATGACTTCATAGAAGAAATTCTCAGAATCTGTTCTAAACGCGGTTTTTTCTCGATCACGGTGGTACATTTGTATTTGATTGTAACCTGAATAAGCATCAAGGAAACTTAGGATTTGATGACCGGCTGCACCGTCGACCAGCCGGTCGATAGTAGGTAGGGGATACGAGTCCTTTGGGCACGCCTTGTTAAGGTCTGTGTAGTCTACGCACATTCTCCATTTTCCATTCGTCTTTTTTACCATCACTACATTGGCTAGCCATGTCGTATAGTGGGCCTTTTGAATAAAACCAGCTTGAATTAGCTTGTCTGTTTCTTCTCGTGCGGCTTTGCGCCGTTCTTCACCTAGTTTCCTTTTCTTTTGAGCGATCGGCCTGGCCTCTGTATAAACAGACAATCGATGGGTAATCACATCTGATTTTACCCCTGGCATGTCTGCAGCCGTCCAGGCGAAAAGATCAGCGTTCTTTGTTAATGTTTTACCGATCGTCTCTCGGTCATCTGGTTTGAGAGATGTTCCCATGTATGTTTTCCGGTCTTTGTCCCGAAGGAATATGGGTTGAAGATCTTCCCTTGCTTCCATTCGGGGATCATCCAGTCGAGGATCTAGATCGACTAAAGCGACCAAGTGTCTTCTAGATTCTCTTCCTCTAGAGCGTCTTTCTGTTGACCGACCTCTTCGCTCTGTGGTCCGTTCGACTGACGTGGTATAAAGCCTTCGGGTCGGTTCCACCTTCAGGCTAGCTACATAACACTCTCGTGCTGTCTTCTAGTCTACATGCACGGTTGCTATATCTCCATTGACCGAGGGGAACTTCATAGCTAAATGAGGAGTTGAGACAATGGCTTTCAATCTGTTGATAGATGGTCGACCGAGCAAAATATTGTACGATGTATTGGCATTAACGAGTAGATATCGTATGTTGATGGTCTTGCTGAGGTAATCATCTCCGAACGTGGTGTATAGATCGATAAATCCTTTCGTATCCACTCTTTCCCCTGAGAAACCAACTATCTGCTCGTTGTAGGGTTGTATCTCTGCTTCTGGAATCTTCATCTTCTTAAACGTTTCCCAATACAGGATGTCGACCGAGCTACCCTGATCTACCAAAACTTTTGCAATTGCAAATTTATCTATCTCCACAGTTATTACCATGGGGTCATCTTGAGATGGATCGATTGCTGTGAAGTCTTCGTCAGTGAAAGTGATTGGTGGTATATGCGGTCGGCGTTGTGTGGAAGTCGAATGAACGGATTGAATTGCTCTCAAATGTTTTTTCCTTGCTGAATTAGAGCATCCTCCACCCGCAAAGCCACCTGCAATGTAATTAATTTCTTGAGGGAGCTGACCGAGCGACACCGGTCCAGCGATTGTATTGATGACTGTGCGAACTTTTTGTTTAGTTCGACTTCTACGTTCAGGGCTTTCGCTTTTAGGCCTCGTTCGTCTGATCAGACTTTCGCTTCTTTTTCTTCTGTTTGAACGATAGTGGTTGTCACGGGTCCGGTCATCTCTTCGTCCCGAACGTTCGCGGGGATCATGATCACGCTGGGGTGACCTGGGTGCAGTGATGGTGGTTTTCACGAACTTGCGGAGATGACCGGCCTGGACGAGCTCTTCAATTTTATCTTTCAGTGCTTGGCATCCTTCGGTCGTGTGGCCATAGTTACGATGGTATTGGCAACGTTTACTGGTGTCGGCATTGGGAGGGGTTTGTGATTGCCTCAATGCCGGAATCAATTCAATCTGCAGTGCTTCGTCGAGAACCTTACCCCTTGGTACAATCAAGGGAGTGTAGTTGTGGAAACGGGGACCCCTATTGGGGCGATGTCGTTCTCGATCGGTCGGTACTGTGGGGGGACGAATCCCTTTGCTCTTGTCCGTGTTCTCAGCATAAGTTTTTCGATGATAGTCAATATGTTCTTCTATCTGCATGAACTTTGTTGCTCTTGTTCTTAATTCATCCATATTGCACGGAGGTCGTTTGATAAGGCTTTCAGTGAACCTTCCCGGTAGTATGGCCGAGACCAAATGATGCATGGCTATTTCTGGATTAAGATTACGAATGTTCATACACACTTTGCTAAATCTGTTCATGAATGTTCTCAATGATTCTCCCCTTTCTTGTTTGACATTTAGAAGAGACATGGAGGATGTCCGATGAGGTCTACTTGTGGCGTATTGCGTGGTGAACTTCAATTCCAAAGCGTCGAAGCTTGTAATGGAATTGTGTGGAAGGTCCGAAAACCATCCAAGGGGGCCTTCCCTGAGAGAGGTGGGGAAGACTTTACACCATACCGTTCGGTCGGTTGTGTAAAGGGTCATTTGAGTTCTAAATATATTCAGATGTTCGTCTGGGTCTGTGGAACCGTCATAAAGGTTTATCGTTAGGCCCCTCCACTTGTCAGGGAGAGGAGTGGCTATGATGTCATCAGTGAACGGATGGCCTTTCGGGTTTGTTACCTTGTTTGGGGTTACTGGCTTTACACTCTGATGGGTGTGTTGAACGAGTGACGTGTGAGGTATAGCCTGGGCTATTGTTCTCGTTCCTGATTGGAACGGTGATGGAGAAGGTGCACGTGAATGCCCTTCGCGTTCAGATTGCTCAAGTCTATCCAACAATCTCTTGTTCTGTTCTTTCAATTGTGCTATCTCTTTTGCGTGTTGTTGACGCTCTTCTTCTCGTCTTTTCCTTTCTTCATCCTGGCAAAGTTGATCGATGACCCCTTTTTGGAGTAACTCCTGCATCTGAATCTGGAGGGTTTGTAGTATGGTCCTATGCTCTTCAGAGATATCATTGTTGTTGTTGTTTGCCGTTGAGCCCATCTTCAAGCGTTGGGATCTTTGGGTCTGGGAATAATGATTACTCGGCCCCACGGTGGGCGCCAATTGTACTTGTATGGATATTGGGGACTGAGTAATGTTGGTCCACGTCGATGCAAGGTGTCTGCTTCAGTCTTAGTTGTCTTGTCCTTCGAGTTTCCTTCTTCCTCGCGTGCCTCGGTCGGCCGGTGGGGGTACCTGCGATTGTGCTCCGACGCTCAAGTCAGTAATCTCTCTCAGTGAGAATCCTTGATAATCTGAAAAACATACCTCTCTCTCTTTCTTTCTCTTCTTTTGTATGTCCCTTTGGGCTTGGGCCCTCTGGGTCATTAGTGGTCGCGACGTGTTTTGTGGTCCTTGGGTCGTGTTAGATGGTTTCCTGGGATCTAGGGGGTGTTCCCGAAAATCCAGGGAGTGCTCACGTGTGTTTGTTACTCAGTGGGAATTGTAACCGTTTGTCCCACGTGTAACCATGTTCCTTGCTTAATTAGATAATTTAATTCGAACAACGCGGTCGTCCGGTACCGACCGGTACAAAATTCATTTTTTTCTAATTTTATTCTAATTCTTCTATTTTCTTTACATAATTGTGTTTTTTACATAACTTAAAATATTACGATAGAAGTTGGTAATAATATTTAAAAATTATAGATACACGTGTTTATAAAATAATTAAAAATTTGCGAATATAAATGCGCGGTGTTTATGGTAGTTATAAGTAAAGCAAGTTGGTAGAAGTTGTTGATTTTGGCTTAATCCCAAGTCCCACATCGGTGGGTTCATTGTTTGGGAAGGAGGTTTGAGGGTTATATATTAACATCCCCTCCTTCACTGTTATATATCCCAATTTGTAATATCTTCTCTCATAGTAATAAAAGGGAGCTGTTTTTGCTGTGCTCGGAGATTAGGCTAAACAGGCCGAACTCCGTTAACAATTTTCGGGTGTGTTTTTTCCTCTTTATCTCTTTTATTATTCCGCTTTATTTATTCAATATTATTTGTCGGGTAGCTCTGTTAGGGTTTTGTTTTAGTGGGAAAATTACCCGTTTTTCCCAACAAGTGGTATCAGAGCCGAAGGTTCGCCTTGGGTTGTTTGAAATTATTTGTAATATTGAATATTATATTGTGAGTCTGTAATGGCAAATTCGGATCAAGAAGGGAAGGCTCTGCAAGATGCAAATGTTGCAGAAAGCAAAAGTGATGTGTTGATTGTCTCGCTTTCAGCATCATTGCATCCAGATGAGTGGATATTGGATTCAGGTTGTACCTATCATATGTGTCCCATTCGGGAATGGTTCTTTGATTTTCAAGAACTCGATGGCGGGGTTGTTTACATGGGTAATGATAATCCATGTAAGACAGTCGGGATAGGTTCAATCAAGTTGCGGAATCACGATGGATCCACCAGAATTTTGCGGGATGTACGGTACGTGCCAAAGTTGAAGAAGAATCTCATCTCATTGGGGGCTTTAGAATCTAAAGGCCTAGTTGTGACGATGCGAGATGGAATTCTTAAAGCAACTTCAGGAGCACTGGTGATGTTGAAAGGCGTGAGGAAGAACAATTTGTATTACTACCAAGGTAGTACAGTGGTGGGGACAGTAGCGGCAACAACTTCTAGCACTAAGAAGGATGCTGAGGCAACGAAGTTGTGGCATATGAGGTTGGGACATGCTGGAGAGAAATCCTTGCAAATTCTTACCAAGCAAGGATTGTTGAAAGGTACGAAGGCTTGCAAACTTGAATTTTGTGAGCATTGTGTTCTGGGAAAACAACGAAGAGTGAAGTTTGGCACTGCAATTCACAATACCAAGGGTATTATGGATTATGTGCATTCAGATGTGTGGGGACCTGCCAAGACTCCGTCAATCGGAGGTAGGCATTATTTTGTCACTTTTGTTGATGATTTTTCCAGGAGAGTTTGGGTGTTTACTATGAAGAACAAAAATGATGTGCTTGGAATTTTCCTTAAGTGGAAAGCTCAAGTTGAAAACCAGACAGGAAGGAAGATTAAGGTTCTCCGAACAGATAATGGAGGAGAATACAAGAGTGATCCGTTCCTGAAGGTATGCCAAGATTGTGGCATAGTTCGGCACTTCACTGTTAGAAAAACACCACAGCAGAATGGGGTTTCGGAGCGTATGAACAAGACACTTGTGGAGAAAGTTCGTTGTATGTTGTCTAATGCTGAGTTAGGCAGAGAGTTTTGGGCTGAGGCTGTGACATACGCTCAACATCTCGTCAATCGTTTGCCATCATCTGCTATAGATGGCAAAACCCCGTTAGAGGTATGGTCTGGAAAACCTGCAACTGATTATGATTCTTTGCATGTTTTTGGTTCTATTGCATATTATCATGTGATTGAATCAAAGTTGGATCCACGGGCAAAGAAGGCTCTTTTCATGGGCTTTAGTCCTGGAGTGAAGGGATACCGTTTGTGGTGTCTAGAGGCAAAGAAGACGATTATCAGCAGGGATGTTACCTTTGATGAATCTGCCATGTTAAAGAAGGTAAATCCAGAAGGAGCTGATAGTACTCCACAACAGGTGGAGTGTGTTCGGAAGCAGGTGGAGTTTGAGCCGACAGTGGTGATCCCAACACGAAATACCACAAGTGACTCTCCTATGGCAGAAGAAGAGTCAGATGAGGAAGAGGTTCCTACCCAAGAATCTCAACAACAATCAGCGCCAATTGCAGTTAGAAGACAAAGACGAGATATTCAGAAGCCTGCTCGTTTCATGGATATGGTTGCCTATGCACTTCCAGTTGTTGATGACATTCCATCCACTTACCCAAAAGCCATTCTGAGTTCAGAAAGTGGTAATTGGGCGGGTGCGATGGAAGAGGAGATGCAGTCTTTGAAGAAGAACAAGACGTGGAAGTTGGCACAATTACCAAAAGGTAAGAAGGCAATTGGGTGCAAATGGGTATTTGCAAAGAAAGAAGAATTTTCTAATAAAGAAGATGTTTGCTACAAACCAAGGTGGTTACAAGGACCAAGTTTGAACACTGTTTAGACTTGGTTAATATCTTGCACATTTGAAGTTGGCGTCCGGAGGCGCAAATTTGAAGCACTGTAAAGTTTGTTTTTGTTATGTTTTGAGAAGATTTGTTTTAGGTGAGACTTGAAATTAAGCCAAGGTGGAGATTTGTTGATTTTGGCTTAATCCCAAGTCCCACATCGGTGGGTTCATTGTTTGGGAAGGAGGTTTGAGGGTTATATATTAACATCCCCTCCTTCACTGTTATATATCCCAATTTGTAATATCTTCTCTCATAGTAATAAAAGGGAGCTGTTTTTGCTGTGCTCGGAGATTAGGCTAAACAGGCCGAACTCCGTTAACAATTTTCGGGTGTGTTTTTTCCTCTTTATCTCTTTTATTATTCCGCTTTATTTATTCAATATTATTTGTCGGGTAGCTCTGTTAGGGTTTTGTTTTAGTGGGAAAATTACCCGTTTTTCCCAACAGAAGTTGGGTTTTGTTTAGTATGGTTTCCCTCCCCTCCAGTTTGGAAGGTATTTCACTTTTCCAAACCCACTTTCTTCACTTTGAATCTGTCCTCATTCCTCCCATTTTCTTCTGTCTGCTATTGCCATTGCCAAACGCAACGCAAACACATACATTAATCAATCATCATTCCAATCAATCATGTACTACCAACTACTATAATCAACTAATCTTTTTTCTGCCTCTGCACGCAAAATATAATACTGATTCAAGAAAATAAACTGCAATTCGCAAATAATGGGAATCAGATTCATCCTCCAGTTTTATCATTATTTAATTAACTCAACACTAAAAACATACCACCTGTGTACGATTGAGATACAAAATAATTTGGAATTCAAAATGAGAGTGGTAAAGATATCCTCGGAGCTATTCTACATGGTTTTCTTCAAGGGTTAGGCTCAATTACGAATATTTCTTTTATAAAAAGATGGGTAGAGGGAGGTGGAATCCTTGTTCCTTTGACCAATCTCTATGACTTATAATTAGATAGATTCTTGATGAACTAATGTTAATCATTCATTATGTTTTATTCCAAAAAATGTTACAATCTTCTACTGGATTATATCTATCCACGATTTCCTTTCCGATTTCACATATATCATTTGGGACAACACAAAAGGAATTCAGTATGGATATATGTCCATAAATCACTACTTCAATTTTAATTTATAGTAATTAGTCATTTAACTAACCATTGTCATTTAATTACACGCTTACACATATTTCAAATAATTCAACTTTTTCAACTAATTCATTGTATATCGTAAAAAACAACTATTTCACTTTATCATTAAAGTCATATTTATTAATGTTGCAACTTACTTATAGGACCGTGTTCTTTTAATCCTTCCAAAATAAATTAGTTATTTTTATCTCATTTATGAAAATAGCCCGTTAAGACTAAAAATTGAATGCTATTGTATTTACAATATGATAAAAAATATTTAATTTAATATTAAAAATAGACTTTAAATATAACTCAATTTTATAAAATTAATTTATAAGTAAGATGAGGTTTCGCACATACTCCTATACTATGAGTATTATATATACAATATGATAAAAAAAATATTTAATTTAATATTAAAATAGACTTTAAATATAACTCAATTTTATAAAATTACTTATAAGTAATATGAGATTTTGCGCATACTTATATACTATGAAATATTTTTATCTTTAGTTGATTTGGGATCTCCAACTCATTCTCCTCACGTCGAGATGATCAACTCGTGCGTGAGACTATATATTTATGTTATATGTTTATGAGTGGTTATAAAGTTGAGTTAAGTTTAAAGTAATTCTTAATATGATATCAAATTCATTTATAGTCTATCCTAGTGAGAGTTTGTTGGACTTATTAAATCACCCATTGTCGAATCTACACACCTTCCTCACGTCGAGACGGTCAACTTGTACATGAAATTACTACCTTAGAGACGTTGGTTTTATGCTCAAAGCCCAAGTTATAACTCCATATCATGGAGTTCAATACCATTTAAAAGAGTATTATCGAAAAGGTCCACAAAATGCACACGAGTTGTTTAATCATCGTCATTCCTCACTTAGAAATGTTATCGAAAGAACATTTAGTGTCCTAAAAAAACGATTCCCAATTATCGCTAGCATAGTCTCATTACTCTATAGACACTATGACCGATATTGTTTTAGCATGTTGTATTCTTCATAACTTTCTTTGCGGGGTGGATAATTATAAGTCTTTGTTGGAAGATGTTGAACATGACTTGATGCAAGGAGATATATGTGTCACACTCACAAACTTGTGAAGATGTGAACACAAAAAATGGACTATCGACATGGATTTCCGACTGCTGAATGTCATGATCGATGAGACATCTATGGGTAATCGCATTAACGGTAGTGGGACGAAACAAAGATACAAAAACATCGTTAAATCCCTACATGAAAGTGGATTGGTAGGGATTACTGATAGTTGTCGTTTTGTTATCAAATTAATATGATTATAACGTAGACTTATCTAACACTAGAGAAATGATAGTATAATTGTGGTCAGATGACCCAAGAGTCGTCTCCCAACGAATCCAATAACAAATTCAGTAAATCAGTGTTTAGAATCTATCGACAAGTAAGAAAAGTTAGCAATAACAATAATGATAAAAAGAGGTTGAGATAGTTGTGCAGAAAATATAATTTTTTTTTATTAAGACAACAAATAAAAGGCGATTGATCCCATGTGATGTTTTCTTTTTTTTTCTATAAAATTTGATGAGAAATAAATTTGTCATACAACCTAAAACTCTAGTTAGAAAAAAAAATGATATAAAGACCATTATACTTGTCTAGATTGGTCATCACCGAATTTTTCGAAAAACATTTACTTGAGCGATTCGCCACAAATGAGCTATAAATTTATAAGTCTTCATAATCTTTATATATTTTTAGACTTTCTTATTTTTATTCAGTGTAACATTAAAATACGTATTTAAATTCCCAACAAAGCAAAGAAGAGAAGGAAAGGTTATCAATGTTTTTAACCTAGCCTTATTATTTAAATAATTTATAATCACTTCAACAAAATCATTAAATCAAAATCAATTTTAAAGATGAAAAATAATTAGTTGTTATAATAATTAAATTAGAGACAATTTTATAGACTAAAAAAAGTATTACTTTCTATTATTGATAAATAATTTTTAAATTAGTATCTAATTAGCTACCAAGATTTTTGCTACCAATTGCTATCAAATTTAAAAACTAAATAATTGGTAGTTAAAATCTTGATAGTTACTTAGATACCAATTTACAAACTATTTATCAATAATAAAAACTAATTTAGAAATCAATAATTTTTTTAGATACTAATTTTTTAAAATTTGATAGCAAAAACCTTGGTAGCTAATTAGATACTAATTTAAAAATTATTTATCAATAATAGAAAGTAATAATTTTTTTAGTATCTAAAATGATCTCTAATTTAGTCAATATAGCAACTAAATATTTTTGATCTCTAAAATTGATTTCTATTTAATGATTTATTTTTATTAAATATAAAACACATGCTTTTTTTACATTTAATAAAGTAAATAACTACTAATTTTTATTGATGATTAATTTTTGAAAAAAAAACTGTAAACTCATCTTCCCTCTCGAAGTAAAGTTTAACCTTTATTTTGTATCACCTAGCAAAATATTGTTTTGTAAGTCCGGGGCAAATCCGAGATAAGCACAACTGTCCTTGATCGTACGTACGTAAAGCGATATGGAAAGGTTAGCGTTGCATCCTATTCTTAGCCTTCTTTTCTACTCTGTGTAGGTCCACAAAAGATCCGTTGATCACAGTAGTGACCAAGATCGGACGGTGCTGAGTCCAAGTGAGTGGAGAAGCACGTGACACACTCACACACACACACTTCTCTCACGCTGGCATGTATATATGAATAAAGTCTTTCTTGTTGTTTGGGGATGCGTTTCTCTACCATTTGTTGTGTTGTGTGTACGAGCCATGACTAACGTACCAACCTCTCTCATATATTCGTCTCTTAGCTGCTTCCACAAAGAAGCAATCATACTCTCACAACTTTGCTGCTTTTTCCTTGTTTTCTTTTGAGGTTTTTCGAGAAACCAACACAGAAACACTCAGATAATATAAGCAGAGCAGCCTCCTTTCTGTCTTCTTTTTGCAGTGATGGGTCGCAGTGGGGAGAAGAGAGTGAAGGGTTTTGAGGGGAAGAAGGAAGGGTTCCGAGGAGGAGTGCCGAAAGGGTGTTTGGCTATAAAGGTGGGTCAAGGAGAAGAGCAACAACGGTTCGTGGTGCCAGTGATGTACTTCACTCACCCCCTCTTCATGCAGCTTCTGAAGGAGGCAGAGGAAGAGTACGGGTTCGACCAAAAAGGAACCATAGCCATCCCTTGTCACATCGAGGAGTTTAGGAGCGTTCGAGGCATCATCGACAGCGAAAAGTCTCTCCTTCACCACAATCACGTTCGCTGCTTTGGCTTCTGACCAACCAACACAACCTTTTTCACCCTCAATTATGATTTCGCCTTGTAAATTCTCAGCTTTTATTTTACTTTTGTCAGTTCAGGGGTGATGACAGTGTGATAGAGATGAGATGACGGCAACAGAATGTTACACCTTGTTATAGTTTTGCTACCAATCTCAATGGAAAAGAGATACTTTTTTCTTTTTCTTAATTTTTAGAAGGATTTGCGGCCATCTAATGACAGTGGAAAGAGTTGAAAATAACGCATGTGGGGCCCAATTTAAAGACCTATACATCTTTCTTTTCGATCCTCACAATGTTTTCAACACTATATACATCCATGTAACTGAATAAATTAATATTTGGTGTCACTAAACGATAAAGCACCTTCAATTGATAATTCAAAATAGTAATATTTTAATTGTATTTGTTTTAGTTTTTAATTTAAAATCTTAATATATATTATCATATTATTAGAGTTGATTGTTAAGTGGGTTTAATTTTTTGAGTTTTGAAAGTATTATTTCTGTTTATTTACCGTACTGGTGGAATTTTATTGGAGAAAACTAATTACAGTGCCAATGGTACAAGTTTATCTGTTGTTAGCCTGAATTCTTTCCTCCTTTTTGCCTTAGTTTTTGAATGGTAATTATTAGCTTTGTGTGGGAACAGCATTTTGAACAGATACGTTTTATCGACACTAATAGTCTGCGAAATAATATGTGGAGGTATAATCTGGAAAATACCGTATGGAGGTTTGTGTCTTGGAGAATTTGAAATCATAAGAATAATAGAATAATTTTAAAAAATATAATGTAGAAATTTTGAGTGTAACTTAAATCAAGGTATAAATATGGGTAAATTTTAAATTTTCTAAAAAAAAATTATTATTCTGATTGGTGAATTAATTTATGTGTATGTTTAAATTTAAATGACTTATAATTTTTTTTATCACTTATTTACATATATTCACCTATTTACATATATTTGAATTACTGATCATGTGAGAATATGCAAAAGAACTAGTTACGTAAACTGTATGTAAACATATAAACTTTAAAAAAATATATAATTAGTTTACATAATATTTTGTTTTAGCAAGAGATTGATAAAAGCAGGTTAATTTATTTTTTTTATATCAATATTCTCATACTTAAATAAAGGTTGTTGTAAATGAATTGAAGTACCTAAGCATCTATTTATATTTTTTTTTATTAAAAAAAATTATTCCGAATGTAACTGCTAAATTTTATTTTACTTATGAAAGAATACCAAAATTGTACCGATACAGTCAGGAATTGGGCCGATGAGGCCTGGTAGGTGTTGGGACGATGAGGTTTGCTAGGATTTGGGTCGAAGAGATCGAACGTGTAAACCCAAAGGAAGGAAAGGTGGGCCAAAGCCCACTCTCTCAATCTCTACGAAATAACATCATTAAACAACCTCGTCAAGGCATAAATACTCTAATTTATGTGCACAATATCCCCTGAATATATTGCATAAATACTCTGATTTATGTGCATAATATTTTTTATTATATTGCATAAATACTCTGATTTACTTGCACAATATCTCTGATTATATTGTATATATGTCCTGATATATGGCGAAAACATTTCTTTCTAAATAGAGGATGTTCAGATTGTATGACGGAAGAGGATAAGATGTCACACTAAAACCTGGAGAAACCGGGAAAAAAGATCCAAACCCACAAATGCTTATTGTACTGTCTAGGCCGAAAGGTCAACCGAAAGGTTGTACCAAAAATCTCGACCGAAAGGTTGTACCGAAAGTCTCAACCGAAAGGTTAAATATAAAAAGTAAATAAGTAAAATTAAATTAGTGATTATAGCAAAGCCCATAAGATGGGCCCAAATATACAGGTGTGTGTTTTCAAAATGTTAGGTGCAAAAAGAAAAGACCCAAGTAACTCTTAAGCCCAATAAGAGAGCCTTATAAATAGAGGTTCAACTCAAGAGGTAAGTAAGATTCAATTGATCTGATGAACATAAAACTATATCTGACTTTGGCATCGGAGCGCCTTGCAGGTACACACACCCACCTGTGAGGAGAAGAAGCCGAGAGCCCAACCCGAGAAGAAGCCGAGAGCCAAACTCGAGTAGGAGTCGCGAGAGCCCAACCCGAGAAGAAGCCGAGAGCCAAACTCGAGTAGAAGCCGCGAGAGCCCAACCCAAGAAGAAGCCGAAAGCCCGACTCGAGAAGAAGTCGCGAGAGCCCAACCCGAGAAGAAGCCGAGAGCCCAACTCGAGGAGAAGCCGAGAGAGTCCAGCCCAAGTTCGGAAGATTTGTAAAGGAGTTGATCTTATCAACCTTATTCTAGTGTTCTTGGTCCTTGTTGTAAGAACATTTTGGCGCCCACCGTGGGGCCGAGAAGTAACTGAAAAAGGTTGAACACAAGATGAATCACAAAGAGAAGAACAAGGTGGAGAGCAATCTGGGGAGTAGAGAGATAATCAAAATTCCATGTCAATGGCTATGCTCATGCAGTTACAAAAAGAGTTCGAAACACTAAAGAAAAGCAATGAAGAGGAGTTAAGTATGTTAAGGGCGGAGAATGCGTATATGAAAAGGAAGTTGAATGAAGAGACGATTTTAAACACATCATTTGAAACTGTTCAACCAAGAACACATATCCACCAAATGGTACATAATGAGGAAAGATTTGAAACTACAAGGAAGAGAATACCAGAGACTTCTGTTATCTTTGTCGGAATATCTGTTAGGAGACATCCATTTTCCGAAGCCATTATAGAAACCCCACTGCCCAAAATTGGAAGAATTTTACCATGGAGAAATATGATAGAGGTACAGATCCTGATGAACACATTGCAGTATACACAACGCAGATAACTTTGTATACGTGGAATGATGCCATTTTGTGCCGAGTATTCCCAACAACTTTGAAGGCAGGGACTCTGAGTTGGTTTACTCGGTTGCCACCGTTATCCATTGATTGTTTCAACACTTTAGTAAAAAAGTTTGGAGCTCATTTTGCTACAAGCCGACCACATCATCTGACATCAATTGCCTTAGTGAATATAAGGCAAGAAAAGGGAGAATCCCTAAGAGCATTTATGGAGCGCTTTGGAAAGGTAGCACTAAGTATCCGCAATCTCAGTCCGAAAATCACAATGCATCATATGATTACAGCACTGAAACCGGGACCATTTGCCGACAGTCTTTGCAAAAAACTGGCAACCAATCTTGATGAGTTAAGACAACGTGCATCAAAGTTTATGCAGATGGAAGAGTTGAGAGAATTTCGAGGGCGGATGGAAATGATTAGAAGATAAGTGAAAAGGAAGGAGGACATTCGTTTAGAAAAGGAAGAGAATAATTTCGTAGCCGAAAGTTTCAACAATATACACCGTTGAGTAGTAATTGAGCAAGAATCTTACAATAAGCAATGGCAGTAAAGATAATCCCACCACCAAAGAAGGAAAGAACTTCAAAAAGAGCATATCAGAGTAAACATTGCCAATACCACAAGAATCATGGTCGTCATACAGAAGAATGTGTAGCTTTGAAAGATAGAATTGAAGAATTGATTCAAGTTGGGCAGTTGAAACGCTTTGTTAGAGATGGAGGGATAAGGAGCAGACAAAGTCCAAGGCAGTTAAACACTCATCGTTGTATGTAAAACCTTTCGGTCAAGGATGATTTTTCATGTATAAAGAAAGTCGTATTCAAGATTGAAACACTTAATGAAGAAGTTATTCATATGAAGAGTCAAACTGTTAAATTCATCAATGTTTCGCATACTTCAAACCTCTCGGTCCTGGATGCTTTCACTTCAAGTGAAATCCCTCCCGAGAGTGTATCTCGTACTTCAAACCTCTCGGTCCAGGATGTTTTCACTCCAGGTGAAATCCCTCCCGAGAGTGTATCTCGTTCTTCAAACCTCTCGGTCCTGGATGCTTTTACTTCAAGTGAAATCCCTCCCGAGAGTGTATCTCGTTCTTCAAACCTCTCGGTCCTGGATGCTTTCACTTCAAGTGAAATCCCTCCCGAGAGTGTATCTCGTACTTCAAACCTCTCGGTCCAGGATGTTTTCACTCCAGGTGAAATCCCTCCCGAGAGTGTATCTCGTTCTTCAAACCTCTCGGTCCTGGATGCTTTTACTTCAAGTGAAATCCCTCCCGAGAGTGTATCTCGTTCTTCAAGCTTCTCGGATCAAGATGTTTTCACTCCAAGTGAAATCCCTCCCGAGAGTGTATCTCGTTCTTCAAACCTCTCGGTCCTGGATGCTTTCACTTCAAGTGAAATCCCTCCCGAGAGTGTATCTCGTACTTCAAACCTCTCGGTCCAGGATGTTTTCACTCCAGGTGAAATCCCTCCCGAGTGTATCTCGTTCTTCAAACCTCTCGGTCCTGGATGCTTTTACTTCAAGTGAAATCCCTCCCGAGAGTGTATCTCGTTCTTCAAGCTTCTCGGATCAAGATGTTTTCACTCCAGGTGAAATCCCTCCCGAGAGTGTATATCGTTCTTCAAACCTCTCGATCCTGGATACTTCAGGTGAAATCCCTCCCGAGAGTGTATCTCGTTCTTCAAACCTCTCGGTCTTGGATGCTTTCACTTCAGGTGAAATCCCTCCCGAGAGTGTATCTCGTACTTCAAACCTCTCGGTCTAGGATGTTTTCACTTCAGGTGAAATCCCTCCCGAGAGTGTATCTCGTACTTCAAGCCTCTCGGATCAAGATGTTTTCACTCCAGGTGAAATCCCTTCCGAGAGTGTATCTCGTACTTCAAGCCTCTCGGATCAAGATGTTTTCACTCCAGGTGAAATCCCTTCCGAGAGTGTATCTCGTACTTCAAGCCTCTCGGATCAAGATGCTTTCACTCCAGGTGAAATCCCTCTCTCGAGTGTGTTTCATTCAAATCAAATCTCAATCAACGGAGTTCTTATTTAAGAAGTCGAAAAGTTATAGTCCGAAAGGTTGGCAGAATACAAAAACCGAGAGGTCTTATAAAAAACCGAAAGGTTCTATTACAAAAACCGAGAGGTCTTATAAAAAAACCGAAAGGTTCCAATACAAAACCGAGAGGTCTTATTAAAAAATCGAAAGGTTCTAATACAAAAACCGAGAGGTCTTATGAAAAAACCGAAAGGTTCCAATACAAAACCGAGAGGTCTCATTTTTTGCATGACAGAAAACAAAAACCGAGAGGTCTTATAAAAAACCGAAAGGTTCTAATACAAAAACCGAGAGGTCTTATGAAAAAACCGAAAGGTTCCAATACAAAACCGAGAGGTCTTATAAAAAACCGAAAGGTTATAATACAAAACCGAAATGTCTCATTTTTTGCATGGCACAAAACAAAAACCGAGAGGTCTTATCGAAAAAACCGAAAGGTTCTAATGCAAAACCGAGAGGTCTTAAGACAATCGAGAAGTCTAAATAAACATTGGCGTATCAGTATCAAGTCCAAAAGTTCAAACCTATAAAAATAGTCAAAATTGGTCTCTAACTAGAAAAATCGAGAACTTTAATTAGGAAGTTCATAAACAATTATTTTCAGTTCAAACTCAAAAATCGAAAGGTCCAGGTTGCAATGTATTTAAATAATTTTATACTTGAAAACCGAAAGGATAAGATGAATTTATCTTAGGTTGGAAAAATAAATAAGTTAAAATCGAATACTAAAATCTAAAAGGTGGAACCGGATAAATTGGTTATATTAGATCATCTAATTTTATCTTTTCTACATATGTTAAATAAGATTATTCACTAGCAAGCGATTAAGTTACGTGCTAAGTAAAATATTATATATGGTTTGATGCTATACATCCAAAATAACTTCTTCAGGATTTCATGTCAATAATAAGTAAATAATAGCTTATGATCGAAAGATAACATTTAAATCATTTAAGTCAGATGACCGAAAGGTTAGGTTGGCACCGAGAAGTTAAGACCGAGAAGTCTATGATAGCATTTGCTCGTAACCGAAAAACAAAATTAATCAATCAAATCACATAACCGGAAGAACAAGATTGAGAATTCTATGATAGCATTTGCTCGTAACCGAAAAACAAAATTAATCAATCGGATCACATAACCGAAAGAACAAGATTAAGAATTCTGATAATATTTATGGGTAACCGAAAAATAACATTAAATATTTCAAACAAATAACAAGTTGGTTAGGCCGAGAGGTCTAAAGTGATATTTAATTGGTAACAAAAAATGGCTCGAATTAAAAGAAAACAATAAACAATTATATTAAGTTCAAAAGGTGGTTTCACGACGAACCTAAAACTTTCCAAAAGGAACTATTTCATGTAAATCTTTCGGCATAAACTACTTTCACTTAAACTTTTTTCCAAAGAATATTATATGTAGTTCTCGTGGTCAAAGATGTTTTTTTTAGTTGGGCAAAGTGCATAGAAAATTATTGAAAACTAATGTCGAATATTGATGATGCCAAAAGATGAGGTCGAACATGTTTGTTATATTAGATGAGTTAAACTAAGATATATCTTTTAAGCATAGTTAGCCAAATACTAAGCCGGATACTGAAACCGAAAAGGTGAGATGTATTTATTTTAGGTTGGAAAAATACTAAAACCGAAAGCTAGGATCCGACACGTTGGTTATATTAGGTGATATATGGTGCGGTGAACGTGAACAATCACATCTTCACTTTATCTTTCATGCACATTTGTGATAAATAAAGATTATTCACTAGCAAATAATTGGGATACGTGCAAAGTAAATAGAATATTATATATAACTTGATGTTATACATCCAAAATAACCATCAAGTGGCTGGGACAAAACATGTTAAAGAACCCTGGAACTTTACTTGGGAGTTCTTACAAAACAACAAACTAAAACAAGCTATTCGGCGTCGGCATGCTTATCATCATCAGCACCACCATCTTCATCTTCATCTTCATCATAAGGAATTTCACTGATGGGCATCAGTTCGTCATTATAAAAATCTTTGCCCATGTCGAAATTTCCAGCATCCAATGGAATCTTGTAAAAATACTCGGCTTGCTGGAGAGGTTTTTCAAAACCCAACTTGTGTTGCTGAACAAAATAACCCTCAGCTCGAGTAACCCTTGAATTCAACTGGTTTATCACAGATTCTAAACGAAGATTATTATCAGCTTCAACTTTCTTCGCAGCAGAAAGATCAGCGAAGTTTCCTTTCAAACGTTGAATCTCCTCGTCAAGGGATAACTTATGAGCCGTTAACTCAGTAATCTCATCCTTCAGACTCTTTCTCGGCTTCATAACAATCCTTAGCCTTAGACAACTCTTCAACTTGGGAAGTTAAGGATCTGATCTTCTCATTTGATTCAGTTGCTTCCTTTTTCAATTTTTCAAGTTCAAAAGAAGAAACAACATCCTTAGTCTCTTGTCTTATTGCTTTGCCAATTAGTAAAGTCCGACTAGCAAGCTCAATCACCGAATTTGTAAGAGAAGGAATAGTAGCCTACGAGAACATGTCACGAGAAGAAGCATTGGGACTAGTATGCACAAAATCCGAAAGTTATAGGCCGAAAAGTTGGCCGAAAGGAAATCCGAAAGGTAAACGCCTTCAAACAATTGTTATCAATTTTCAACAAGTTATAGGCCGAAAGGAAATCCGAAAGGTAAACGCCTTCAAACAATTGTTATCAATTTTCAACAAGTTATAGGCCGAAAGGAAATCCGAAAGGTAAACACGACTTCAAATATTATGTTATCAATTTTCAACAAGTTATAGGCCGAAAGGAAATCCGAAAGGTAAACGGCTTCAAACAATTATCAATTTTCAATAAGTTATAGGCCGAAAGGTTGACCGAAAGGAAATCCGAAAGGTAAACATCTTCAAAAAAAGAAAAAATTATGTTATTCAAGACTCTTACTAGATTCAACCAACTCTTTATTCAGCTTCAAGATCTATAGCTTCTTCACTTGAACTCATATCACTACTAGCTTTATTCTTCACAACAGAAATGATGGCAGATGAAATAATTGAATGAATATCCTCATTCATCTCAATTACTTTCCTGATAGCCTCGTTACTCATGTCCAAAAATTCTGTAAATTCATCAAAAATAGAAACAGAGCTTGAAGAAGACATTATACCTTTTGAGAGTATTCAGTTCAATCTTTCTGAATCAATAAAAACAAAAAACCCTTCCAAACGAAGCGTTACGATATCACAATTATAACTCATCATGTCAATCGGCATAATCAAGAAAAGTATACGAAACAAGGCAATACTTTGATACGAAAGGTATTAAATACAAAATTTGTCCTTTTCATTAGGCATAACGTCTTTTTCAAATCCTCATACCTGGGGGGCTAGTGTACTGTCTAGGCCGAAAGGTCAACCGAAAGGTTGTACCAAAAGTCTCGACCGAAAGGTTGTACCGAAAGTCTCAACCGAAAGGTTAAATATAAAAAGTAAATAAGTAAAATTAAATTAGTGATTATAGCAAAGCCCATAAGATGGGCCCAAATATACAGGTGTGTGTTTTCAAAATGTTAGGTGCAAAAAGAAAAGACCCAAGTAACTCTTAAGCCCAATAAGAGAGCCTTATAAATAGAGGTTCAACTCAAGAGGTAAGTAAGATTCAATTGATCTGATGAACATAAAACTATATCTGACTTTGGCATCGGAGCGCCTTGCAGGTACACACACCCACCTGTGAGGAGAAGAAGCCGAGAGCCCAACCCGAGAAGAAGCCGAGAGCCAAACTCGAGTAGAAGCCGCGAGAGCCCAACCCGAGAAGAAGCCGAAAGCCCGACTCGAGAAGAAGCCGCGAGAGCCCAACCCGAGAAGAAGCCAAGAGCCCAACTCGAGAAGAAGCCGAGAGCCCAACTCGAGGAGAAGCCGAGAGAGTCCAGCCCAAGTTCGGAAGATTTGTAAAGGAGTTGATCTTATCAACCTTATTCTAGTGTTCTTGGTCCTTGTTGTAAGAACACTTATAAATAGACGACCACTCATAGGAAGTATTTCAACTTGCATTTTTAGCACTAAATTCACGACATATATACACAGAATTTTATGCTCTTACTGACTTGACCGTCAAAGTATCATCACAGGAGAAACCCCTAATTTTCTAAAGGTTGGTTCACTAAGCTTGAAGGGAAACCACCAGGAACTTATCCAGATTCCAACCAACCTCAAGCCGGTGAGAAAAAAATATTACTCCAAAATATCAATAATAATTACTTTGGAAGTGCTTTATCCCATAAACTCTGGCACATGCCTGTGAGCAGTTGAAACTTGAACACGAATACGAAGCATAAAAGTGAAATTAAAATGGGGGTATGCAGGAAGGAGAAAGATTATAGGTATAGGGCGTGGACCATTTTTGAATGCAGCTGAACCCTATTCTTTTTCTTCGGAATGAATGGTAGGAGTAGGAAACAAAGTTTAATATCTTGCCTCCTTTGGGTACTACCCTACTACAACCATTTCATAATTTATTATAAAACATTGTTAATCTACTAATTCACTTATTTTTCGTGGGATCTTTACTTTCCATCCTCACGTTCATACATTCATTTCAATTATGATAACATTTTAAACCCCAACAAAATTCTTATCACAATTTACAAACTCAACATTATAACAATACATTACACGGGTCAAATACAAGTATAAGTACTTTAGTTTACTTGCCCCAAATACAAATCCAAATTCCTAAACTATCTAACCCAATTAAAAGCCTTCTTATACTTAATTTATATATTTTTATTACACACTAGGTGTAACCCATAATGAGAAAATTTTGAACCTAATGAATTCACTATAAATTGAATATTCTTATATACTCGTAACTATAACCTCAATAGTTGGTCTCTTCATTTAGAATCTTCCATCATGGATCATATCTATGAAAAGAATGAAAATTATAAATTTTTTTCTTCTTCTTTATGTCATAATAACAACAAACATCAACTCATAAGTGAAATTTTTAATTAAGCACTATTTTGATTAATTTGATATATTTTCCTTAGTTTATTCATCCTCAATTCTTATAAGTTAAGTTATATTTAAAAAAAAAAAAATTATTTTCACTGTATTAACTTAATGACATGTGTGGTGCTGTGAATATACATTCAAGACGGATAAATATAAAAAAACATCACAACTAATTTGGCAAAAAAAGGAGAGGAGGTAAACTATCTTGTAGCCTACGAGGTCCACAAAAACAAAGTATAGTAGCCTACTAGCCCAAACTTAATCTATATCTCTGTGTCTTTACCTGTTCTCATTGTATCATTACCTCCAGTTTTAGCAAAATTCGCATTAATTTCCTATAATGAGATAATTTGGTTAGTAACTTTACTTATTTTAATCAAAACATACGGATCGGAATTTGATAATGTGGATCGTATTTTTCGATTTAATAGATTGCGTTCAATACAACTAAACATTGTAAAATAATAAGTATTTAGCGTAATATAATTACGATTAAGAAAGTTGTTATAAATTTTTAATAAAAAATTATAAAATATTATATAAAAATCATGAGAAAAAAAAAATGGAAATATTATTTTATGCCATACATATTACATATAATTTTTTTTTATGACTCAAAAATCATAAAAATAAAATTATATATATATATATATATATATATATATATTTTAAGGTGGAGCTGATCTTGCCGATAAAAAAAATAAGGTGCAGTTGAACTAAGTAACTACCACAAGTCACAGTTGACAGGATTGTCCCCTTAAATCAATACATCACGTGAAAGTGTTTGAATGTTTTCATCAGACACTATGACAAATCATTTAATGCCCATGTCTGCTCTTCAAATTTTGGTCCAATTACAATTCTTTAAACTACTCTAACCTAAAATAAAAATACACCATTTTGTTACACTAAAAATATTTTTTAAATTTCGTTCAAATAATATTCATTAAAAGTTACTATTAAAAACACATCCATATCCGTATGTGTTCATTTCTTTCTTTAGAACAAAATATAAAAAATAATTTTATTTTATAGTTATTAAAATAAAAAATATTATAAATTTATAGAAAATATGTTCATAAAATATAATTATAAATAAACAAATTTTCATAATTTTTTTTATTATAACAGTTAATTAAATTTAAAAAATAATATAAAATAATAAAAATATTACATCAATAAAAATATTTTTTATTGATATGTATATATTTAGATCTAAAGATGAGAATATTTTAAAATAACAGTATTATATAGAATCTACAAAACTAAAAATGATTTATATTTGAAATTATTAAATAATTATTCCTTTATTTATATTTGAGTTCAACAGAATTAATTTCACAGTGCTGACTAAAAAAATAATCGTGAACTAAAAAGAGGAGGACACATGCTTCAATTGAGTAAAATTAAAAATTATATCACAAATCAAGCATTTTAAAGATGAAATTAATTTTTAAGGATGTTGAAATTAACTTATAAACTTGAAGTTTTATAGAATTTTTGTATCTAATACTTTTAACAGTGATGTCCTTGAATTGATTTTACTTTATCCAGTAAAATGATTCTGATTTTTTTTATTTTTTCTAAAAAAATGTATTAAAAATTATTTAAATTCACTTTTTTTGTCATAATCACCAACAAAAAAAAGTTATGGAGACTAGATGAAAAATGCTAAAAATGTGTCAATTAAAACGGGTAGAAAAGATATGTAATTCCTAACATCTCTAAGAAGTTACATAGGATGAATTAGAAGAGAAACTACTTATTGTCACATCATGTTTTACAACTACCAAATTTACACAAATGTTGACTTATAGAAAATGGTTCTACAGATGATCAAGAACTTTTTCAAATAAATGAACAAATTAAACATTTCTAAAGTAAGAATTGGAAATAAAGAACAAATTATTAAAGTATAATAACAATTGCAACTAAAATTCATTTAGGTATCAAATTAATTTTTGATGTCTTATATGTTTCCAAGATTAGTTAAAATTTGTTTAAGTGTTGCTTAACTTAGAAGTTGTCTTTTGAAAACAAAACTTTGTGTGATTAAAGGTGTAAATAACTTATAAATATTAAAAGTTCATATGAAAGATAAAATATTTGCTTAAGATTTGATGAAAGAAGAGTTAGCTACAAAATAAAAATATAAAAGAATTATCAAAATCAAAAGATGTTGAAGAAAAGTTTGATGTTCAAGGGAAAAAATAGATGAAGAATCATATTCTAATTTTTGTTGTTCATACCCCATTACGACTGGGTACGTTCAGACAATAATGACTTGTTTAGTATTATATTTAAGACATATAAATTAGACTATAAATCGATTATAGGTTATTAGTAGTTAAACTCTATTATGTACTTTTAACTCTTATACGGTTAAGAACTTATCATCATCTTTGTTGACTTAAATATCAGAGTGTTTGTAGGTGGACATCTCCCTCTCGAAGACCAACTAAAAGCTTGTTACGCAGTCTTCAACGAGGTATCTTTACATTTTTGGTAGGAACATCTATCAAAAAGTTTGATATCACTACTATGAATCCACAATATACAAAGACGAGGTTGATAAGAGAAAAAATATAATGATAAATGTCAAATTGAATTAAGATGTGATCTCATGGTAAAAAAAAAATAATTACAAGAAAAAAAGAGAAGAAATCAAGCATTAAAGAAAAATATTTCATATATCTTTTATTAAATTATTTTTTAAAAAATATTTAATTTTCTTAAAATATCTTTTGGATAAAGATAAAAATATATTTATTTATTATTTAGATTTAGGAAATTAAGATTGAAATATTTTTAATATTTGATATTCTATGGTTTATTGTACATATACAAAAATAAATTACAAATATTTTCATGTAATAAATCTCTTATATTTTCAAGATTCAAAATCCTAGCAAAGAAGAGAGTGAGAAAAAGACTTGTGAAGTTTCATAAATACTATTTTTCACTGTGTAATAAATAAAAAAATTATTAAATAAAAAATAAATTAAATAAAATTTTATAAATAAAAAATTTATTGATATATAAAATAGTTTCTGTTATTAATAAAAATTTATAAACTTTTTTCTAAATATCTAATAATTATCAATATTTTAGTCATTAAATAATGTTAAATATAAATTTATAAATTTTTATTATATTAAAATTTATTTTAAATATTGCTAATTTTATAATTTATAAAATAATATATAACTTAGTTAATATAATAATTATTTTTTTATTTATAAAATTACTTTATATTTAGTATTTTTTTGTATAGTGGATATTATTCTATTAGCAAGTTTCACGGACCTTAAACTTAGATTGCTCATGAAACATGTTGGATTTTTTTTTGTCTCTACCTAATTTTAAATTTGTTACAAGACATCCATTTCAACTTCAACCCTGCCTTATTCAATTCGTGTAACAAGATCCAATTAACTTTGCTGTTATCTTATGTCACTCTTAATTTAATGAAATTGTAACAATAAAGATTATATATATATATATATATATAACTTTATGTCAAAATAACATATTATTTATTAAATTAATAAGTTGTTTATTAATACATAATTATTTCAACATATAGTTTAAATGACATTGAAGACCTAAAATACAACTATTTGTCTTCAAAATACATTGGACTACTTCCAAATTCAAATTTGTTGTGGACTTTGGGATCTGGTTAGTGAGATAAGATGGGTCATGAACACCTACGCTTGGAACTTGACCAAACTAGTATGCTCTTCAAACACAAAGTTGTGTCATGCAATTACTTTTTGAACCTGCAAATTAATACGAGTTTCTGAATTTGAATTTTCATAACACTTTTGTTTTTTTTACTTTTTTTTAAGACATATTTTTTCATTTCTGATTTATTGTTTGAGAATAAAATTTTGATTTTCAAATTCTATTCCAGTATTTTATTTCTAAAACACAATAATTAATTTCAGATTTACTTTTCTTAAAAAGTATTTTTTTTAATTTGAGATTTTCAAATTCAGAATAAAAGGTAATTGTAAATTTTTTTAGAAAGGATCAGGGTCACAATTGGTAAGGTTCAGGAATAATTTGCCCGGTGTCATTCATACCATGTAAACTAGAGTTAACTGCCACTAATTATTGGAAACTAAACTTGTGGTCTTTGTGTTAGACATTTATTTAATTAGCAAGCTTACATATGTTATTAATTATGTATTGTGAGATACTAAAAATTATTGATTTTGAAATTCTTGTCTTGTAAGATCTATATTTTTTAGATGAATTATGTCTTATTTGGTATGAACTGTGGTGATATAAAAAAATAAAATTCACATTGGTCTAAGTAAAAATAAGAAATTTGAATGACTCTTTTATTCAGACAAATAGAGATTTCACATCGATTAGAGATTAAAGTATTTTATTATATATAAGTGGATGCAAACCTCACCTCCATGAGCCGGTTTTATGGGGTTGAGTTAGGCTTAAAATTCACTTTCTAATATGGTATCAGAGCTATTTCGAGACTATCCTAACGAGTGTTTGTTGAAATTATCAGGTCACCCGCTATCGGGTCGTTATCGGACCACCCATAATAAACATCACCCATAAACTAATTTTATGGAGTTGACTTAGATTTAAAGTGCACTTTATAATAAAAAAGACATTACAAAGACATGGTAAGTATTGTATTAAAGATTACGAGACTTGTAATATGTGTTTAGCTTCCTTTTTCTAACCATTTAGTTGATATTTTTTTTTTATAAAAGTTGGATATTTTTTAAACTGGAAAACGAGTTTACTAATTTAAAACGCAATTCAATCTTACTAAATAGTATATATATATATATATATATATATATATATATATATATATTAAAAACTAAAACAAATATTTCTCATGGTTAGTAGTTATTCTATTTCTAAACTTTTTATAAGAAGCATAGAAACAATAGAGATTTAATTTTCTAGGAGGCAATACATTTCTCAGCTCAATCAAGGAGTTGTGTTGCTAAAGTTCAATCCAACTTAATTATATTTAATTACATTGCATAGAAATTACGACTTTAAAATTATATAATTATCCACCATTCAAAACAAGATAAAGCTTAACAACAGAGTTTATGTCGCAAATGAAGACGATGATGAAGTGGACCATCGAGTACAAATTTTGGCTTTCAACCTTTCATAGGTCGTTAAAGGAAATTATTGCATTTCTATACATGCATGTAATGATGATACATTAATACTCATCATTAATTTGAATATCGAGGTACTAATTTTTTGAGTGAAGTTGAAGAAAATATCCAATATGTAAATGAATTTACTTTTCACAGAAGTTTCTAACAAACTTGCACAGTAAACATGTGATTGCATAGTATGGATTATTAAAGAAAAAGTATTTTTACAAATTGTTTTTGTAGACCAAGTACCAACGAATGGTTTCCTCAAATCTCAATTTTATATATTTTTGTAATTATTCTTATTTTAAAAAACTAACCTCGTGCTATATTAAATAATAATAATAAATATTTTTCATCAGGATTTTATGTAGTGACAGAAATGCGTGTAGAAAACCCACATCTATTATTGTGAGTGTTTAGTACATTTGGCATTCGTACAAAAAAATATAGCGTCGCTCAATCTTAATATATCAAGATTATGTGATCTTGTATCCAACGAGAAACAAAAGAAGCTTAATGCAAGTAAATTAATTGTGGTAGGTTAAGTCAACTTCCATACATTATTTGTTTAAGTTGTGTTTGGATATGCGTCATAGAGAGTACATATAAACGTGACATTTCCCAAAAAAAAGAAGAAAATAAGGTATCTTTACTTAAATATGGCGAGCAATCCATATACTGAATTAGTGTGTGAACATTGAATACCTTAAAACTCACTTATTTTTGTTGGTAAGAAGTTTTATTCTAGTTGGTGGGGTTTAGTTAAACTGTTACACATACATACACGCACACCTTCACCTAATTTCTTCACTCTCACCCCTCAAAGAAAACGCGCTTTAAATTTGTGATGGCTTTGAACATCCGAAGCTCGTTATGGAGTAGCTTAAAAGTAACTCCTAACCAAATCCAAATTGAGACTAGTATAGAATATATGCATTTGAATGTTCTTGAATGCTTCAAAGGCAACAATATGATAATGACTCCAAAGTTTTAAATAATTGTGGGCGTTTTAGGAAGGGGTGACACAATTCATCATGCATGGTTGAGATGTGTTAATTCAATCACCAATCATTCCAAGGAATGTCTGCCGAAAGCAACTTCCCCCAAAGTGATTTTCTCATTATGTAACTTATAATAGAAAGGAGAGCTTAGTGTAATTTATTTTTCAAATTAATAAAACAGGTCAGATTTTACAAAATTACATAAATAAATAACTCGTATTTTGAAAGATGGTCTCATTTTACATCATTCTCATTAGGAAGATTAAAAAAAAAGTTAAACTAAAATCTTATTAGAAATACAATTCAGTAAAATGGATGGAGTGCAACAATTTCAATTTAATTACAATTTAGTTTTTTATATTATTATAATATTAATTATCATGAAATGGACTGGACTAGGTTTAAGTACACTCATCACTGAATTCCATAATAAAAATTATCTTAGTTTGAAATACGGTTATATTTATTTATTTACTCAATCTAATTCAACCTAATTTTTATGTATCTAACTGAACTGGATAAATAATCATAAGATTTGTACCGTTTTAAATTTGATTGGAAATATAGCGATTGATCAAATGTATTTTATTTTAGGCTAAATCAATCACAAAGTAAAATTAATCATAATTTTTTAATTTATTATTATAAATCTCCACATTAATTTATTATTATAAATCTCCACATTATGTTGATGTAATAATATTAATTTAGATAAATATATTAATTTAAATAAATATATTAATTTAGATAAATATATTATGGGAGTCAATTTTATTAATACATAATTAACATTATTTTAATGTATAATATTTCGACCTTTATAAATGTTTCAATTATATTACAGAATACTTCGATTTATATACATGATACTTAAATTTTATTAAAAGATACTATAATATATCACATTAAAAATTGGAGAAACCAGGATAAAAAATCCAAAACCATAAGTTATAAAAAGGTGACTTTTAAGAGGAGTACTTTCAACTTTTAACACTATATATTCACATTATACACAAAAAAAAATTTATGTTCTTACTAACTCGAGTTTAGAGTATTTTCTGCAGGTGAAACTCTTTCATTCCTTAAAAGCTTAATTACTAAAGTTTGAGGAAAAACTCACCCAAATTCTGTCAACTAGAACAAAATTAAAATAAATTGTAGTTGAATTTATAATTTTTTAAATACTTTTGATTAGACATTTTAGAATACTTTTCCTAAAAATAAATAAGTAAAACTAAATATAAGGTTATAGCTATAAATTAAATAAATTATTAAATTATTAAGTAGTAAATAATTTTTATAATAATTTCGATAAAATTGAATCTCAAGTTAGTATACATATATAATCCGTCACATATTTTACAAGAGATTGAATTAATTTTAATTAACTCAAGTATAAAGAAAAGTTGATTTAATATGTTTGGATTAAATTGAGTAATCGAATTATCAATTTAGTAAATAATCTTACATTTTAGGTCTTGAATCATATATGAAAATATTTAAAAAGTAATTTTTGCGTCGATTAAGTGTAAAATTCATAAATATTTTTATATTTTAAAAAAAAAAGAAAAATTTATTTTGACACCCAAAAGTAAATCATACATTTGACAGTCAATTATAATAATATTTCAAATTAAAAAATAAAATAAATATAATTAAAATAATAATTTATTAATATATAGAGTATATGTTATTGGAGTCTTAAAAGTATCGCCACCCTTTAAAAAATATAAATAACAGATAAGACAGATTATACCACCTAATTCGCTGAGCTTTTTTGGGGGTTTGACTCACCGGTCATCACAAACTGTCACTATGCGTGACCCGTACATGCACTGTCAGGCAAAATTTAAAACCATCAACACCAATCAACACATTACACAGACATAATAATAATCATTTAATTAAATTATTATATGGCAAAATTGTTACATTTCGCCATCATAATCAAGCTTAACATATCAGAATTATTTTTGTGTGCATTTTATTAAATTATACATTTTTAAATCCACTTCATTTTAATTCCGTCTATTTTTATCCAACATATTTATCTCTCCTTTTTTGCTTTCAGCCAATCTATTTCTTTTTCTGCTGGGAAACACGTGCAAAAGTTAGATATTGAAAGGCTGAACACATCATAATCTAGACAAATAGTTTTACTTGAATAACAATCCTCTAAAAGTGCCGGTAACCACTTTGGGTGTAGTGTGAGTAAAATGTACATTACAGGACTTTTTACTACAGAGAACAATTTTGACCCAAGTCACGTGCAACAAACTAAATTTAACACTTCACTGCACTACATGCAATGCAAGTTCCACGAATTAAGTAAATGGTTGTGGAATTCATTTTTCTAGGTAAGTGAGGTTGCTACATTACATAATACTACTGACAACAGCTGACTCATTTAGTATGCCAACTTGTGCACCCTTCTCATTCTTCACTTATTGGTTTCTGCGCTTCTAAGTTGAAACCTCCGTTTTCTCGTCCCTTTCCTCCCTCCCTACTCTTCATAAACTATGCTCATACTACATTACTCTAATTACTTCAACCTTCACACATCTTCTTTAGAACAAATAACGTAGAAATTTCAACCCAAATTGTTGCATTTTTATATCTTTAACGTATAACAGAAACCTAGATGCTCTCTTAAAAACCTAAAAACTCTGACATCGCAATGGTAATCATTGCAAGGTCTACAAGGGACTATTATTAATTATGATATACACAACAAATAAAAACTATTACAACACGAGTTACTCCAATGTCAACACGGCAGTAACAGTCTCTCTTAAAAAAAGTGAATCACAAGCACAACACACTCACATACACACATATACTTTTGAAGTGTATCTAGAATTTTTTAGTAAGTTTCTTAATTAGAGTAAAAACTGACTAGATTATTTAAAGTAAGAAATATGATTTGTCATATGGAAGTATGATATGTCATTAAAAAGGTAGATTTTTTTTTCCAGTGAGTTTGAGGGTAGAAGTTGCTCATTACCTTCTTTTTCCAAAAAGAAGAAGACACTCTGTGTCAGATATTAGAACATTGATCAAATAAATACTCCATATTCGTGTCTCTATTCCAAATAAAGACAAAGTTCATAACTCTTAGGTGAATGAAAGTTCCAACTTTGTTTCTACATAATATTGCGATTAGAAGGTGTTAAAACCGAACTGGTTGGGTAAATCGGTTGAATCAAGAATCAGTGTATGTGGTTTAAATATTTTGAGAAGTAAAATTTTAATTGAATCGAAATAGAACCGATCTAATTGAAAAAAAAAAGATATTTTTTTGACTAAGAAAAGGAAAACTGAAATGTAAGAGTGGATTTGAGTTGCATGAGAAAAGGAAAATGATAGAAGAAAATGTTGGAATTGTAAGTTGTAATATGATACAGGCTAGCAAACAATACACGTGATGCATGGGTTGGGGACCAAAGAAAACCCCACGGGTAGATAACATCATGCGAAGGTGGCATAGTAATGACAGGACAGGTAGGTGCAATTGCATGATGTGTGCATGCCCATGTTCTCATGTCCCCACCATTTTTCTACCATCGCATATTTATGGACTCATTGCGTCCTCCCATTCCCTATAGGTTGGGCCACCCCTATAAATCACACCATACACTTTCCATTTCACCTATCTCTCATTTCATTTTTTAATCTCTGCCACGAAACTCTTGCTGCACCTTCCAACTGGGGGGAACCAACATCTACCCATGTGACTTTGGTGTGGGAATTCGGAAGCAAAATCCATAACCAGCCAAATCCCGACCAGTACCTTCTACCTCCATATAATATAACCTTTTAAATCTCTCTTAACCTCAATTATGTAACCAATTACTTTAAGCACTCAAAAACGCCGTAATTAGTTCCTCTTAATTTCCGAACTTCCTGCTCTGCTAAACTTTTTACTCACACCCTCTGTTTCCCCTGTTTCAAGCTTCACTATCTTTCCAGATGCACTGTGGGGTAAATGAAAAATGCTTTTTTTCGACATAAATCCATACCCCGTCTAAATGTTTGAATAATTTAAGGATTGACAAATCAAATCTTATCTAAAAAAGAAAGATATATGTACATCTTAAACAAATTATAAAATTTGACAGAACTTTACTTATTTAAAATTTCTTTGCTAATTTACTACAAATTTCCAAACTGTATTAACTACCGTCAAATCTTCCATTTCTCTCTCTCACGTCAACTTGATCATTTGTTTCACTTTCACGCTCATAATCATTTTCATGACATTTTTCTTACTAACCCACCTTTTCTCTTCCTTCTGTTACTCTCAACCAAGTACCACCAACATAATAGTCCCAAATTTTTTTTTTTTGCAAAAACGGACCACACCAACATAATACTAACAAACAAAAAGAAAAGCAAGTTGTCTCCGTCAACCTTACCAGCATACCATCCCAATCCGACTGTGGATTCATCCTTCTTGGCTACCAAGTTTGCTTCCTCTCTCCTTTTCACCACTTAACCAAACCCATCTCATTTCTTCTGAAATTGCCTTTAAAAGTATTCGCTTTTAGTAATAGTTTTACCGCCCCCACTTTAATACTCTCTCTCTCTCTCTTCCTCACTCACGTTCGGATCCTTTTAACACCGCCCCATTATTGCCTGCTCGTTAATTACGGCAATGACTCGGCTATTTCGATCCAAATCTTGCGGACTGGTCGAGTTCAACGCTGCTCCGCCCAGTCCAATTTTCCATGATGTAAAAAATGAGGACGAAGAGAATGAGGAAGACGAAGAGGAAGAAGAAGAACTGGACAGCGACGACGACGACGATGATGATGGGGATGAAGATGTTTCAAGCAACCCGGTTTCAACGCCTTTCATCAATCCAGGGTCAAAAGTAGGTGGTGGTGTGGATAACAAAGGTTGGCGTGGTCATGGGTGCCAATCAAACCAGTTTACGATATTGGATATTTTGGTGGCTGCGTTGAAGAAGTCGCTGGTGACTTGCAGTGTGGAGAGAGAGGATGTTTCTTCCTTGGATATTAGCTGGCCAACAGAGGTGCGCCATGTCTCTCATGTTACCTTTGATAGGTTCAATGGCTTTCTCGGTTTGCCCTCTGAGCTCGAGCCAGAGGTTCCCAAGAGGGTCCCCAGTGCTAGGTGAGCCCTCAATTCTCTCTTCTCTTCGTCCCTTCTTCTTAGCCTTTATATTTTAGTCATCAGTTAAACTGTCACGGAACATGAAGTTGGGTGATTGAAGTAATGCTGAAAGTTCCAATCAGAGGGCGTTGATTTACAATTTGCTTTGGATTAGATGATTTTGTTAATTCTGTACTTGAATAAGTTTGTAAATTTATGATAATGTTATATTCTTTTGAGTTAAAATAAAATTTTATGAAAGTAAAGTACATAAATTAGTATTTTCAGACAAGATAATTCAAACGGAATCTTTCAAATGATCAAGGCAACCTAATGGCCTCTATTTGGACCGCGTTTCTGTGTGCTGGTTGATGCAGGAATTTTTGTAATTTTGGTTTCCACTGGAGTGTTCTGAAATGGAGAAGATATTGGGTTTCATGTTAAAGTTGGAAATTTTGGTTTCTAAAGTTGAGAGATGCCCTGGATATTGTCTGAGCCTTCTCAACATGAAGGATTTTGGCTTTGTCCCTTGGTTGATGTCTGCTCAAAGTTTTATTATTGCATGCATTTTCTATTGATATAAGTTGCTCGATAACTAAGAGTCCACCACTGTTTCCTTCGGTGTTGATCACCATTTTCAAATTCCATTGTTGATTTGGTTGAATGCGAGGAAAATAGTCACATTTATGTTGTATAAATGAAAGATTTTTTATCACTTACAAATGGGTTTGGTCTTGTTACTGTTGGTTATATTTTTATAGCCGCTTCTCTGCTCAGTGAGGAGGGAATTCAATTACTGTGAAAGAAAAGAGAAAAAAAAACCTAACTGTTGTGGGAGTTGAGTGGTTTACCTTTCACTTTCATATATGTAATTCCCCCTCTATTTTCTTTTAAATCCACCTTTGACTGAGTTCATATGTTCATGCAGTGCAAAGGTATTTGGAGTTTCGGCAAAGTCAATGCAGTGCTCTTATGATGAAAGGGGAAACAGTGTCCCAACGATTCTGCTAATGATGCAAAAGCGACTGTATTCAGAGGGAGGCCTTAAAGTATGTTCTGTTTGGGTAGAATAAGATTTTAAAAGCATTTAATTGATTTTAATTTTAATTGTTCTTTAGTCACTGGATATTGGCTGAATTACCAAACCTCTATTTGTTGTTTGGTGTAGCAATAAATGTTCAATAATTGATTATATACAATATACCATTAATAAATTTGTTGGACAACCTAACTCAAGAAGTATCACATAAGTCCCCTTTACTTTGACATAAATTCTGAAGCCTAATTTCTTGGTTTTGCTTTGGCTGAAGGCGGAAGGAATATTCCGCATTAATGCAGACAACAGCCAAGAAGAATTTGTGCGTGATCAGCTAAACAGAGGTCTGGTACCACTTGGAATTGACGTTCATTGTTTATCTGGTTTAATGAAGGTACACACACAAAATTCTTAATTAATTTTTTTATTATTCCAAAATTAATATATATTGGGGTTAACTGAAACCTACTTTGATTTTAGCTAGAAGTTATTATACCTAAATTCGGATTGAACTGTAAGACGGAGAAAATCCGCACAGTGACCAATAAAAAAGGTTAATAGGGGATTTATTATTGTTCCTTCAAACATTTGGAAAACCTTTGAAATTTACAACTTTTTTTTGCGTTTAGTTTGTATAATATTTGGAAAGGAAGCTCGCCCATAGCCATTGATTTGCAAATTTGATTATTTTCCATGGCGCATTATATTCATTAGTGTAGTGGGTGTTATGAAAGGATTCTTTTTTATAAGAAACAAAGTGATACCGTCGATAAACTGTTTATTAGTATTGCTGATGCTGACAAATTTCCTAACCTCTTGACAAGGTCTTTTGCCCATTTACTACTATTATTTTTAATTTAATTTACGACTTGTAGGCTTGGTTTAGAGAGCTTCCAACCGGGGTACTTGATTCCCTCACGCCTGAGCAGGTGATGCATTGCAACACAGAAGAGGATTGCACCAATCTTATGAAGTTGCTTCCTTCAACTGAAGCTGCATTGCTTGACTGGGCAATCAATTTGATGGCAGATGTTGTTGAACAAGAGCAGTTCAACAAAATGAATGCTCGCAATATTGCTATGGTTTTTGCCCCCAACATGACACAGGTTAGCTTAGATTATTTTATAAGCAGACACTTGTGGTTCTGTTCCTTTTGTTGTTTCTGGGTTTTTCTCAAACACAGTTTAATGAGGTTCATTCTTTAGTTGAGCAAACCTAAATTCATATTTTCAATATTATCGATGACAAATCAATATAATTAGCAAATGCAATATACAGTTGTTAGTGTGAACGTGCTATTATTTATGCATTTAAATGCTTGTTTTATTGTGATATGCAGATGGCAGACCCTTTGACTGCATTGATTCATGCAGTTCAAGTCATGAACTTCCTTAAGACATTGATTCTGAAGACCCTTCGGGAAAGAGAGGAGTCAATTGCCAAGGTGAGACAGCTTTCATCGCTCTTAGATTCTCCCTCATGCAAAGGTGATTCCCATCCTTTGGAATTTAAGAACGGGGGGGAGGAATCTTGTGAGCAAACCGAGGAAACTTGTACCACAAAGTCACCTGTGAAAAGCAAGTTCTCAAGGACTTCTACCTTGGGAAGAATAGAATGGTGCATTGAAGAGAAACTATGGAGATCTGAGGAAAAGGGAAATGGAGGCGGGGAATCTGAATCTGTTTCGGCTGGTAGCTCACCTTCTAGATATGAGAATGGGTCCTTAGAGAGTGGATATAGAGGTATATATGACAGTGAACATTGGGTGAGATTGAGAAAAGGAGTGCGCAGGCTATGCAGACACCCTGTGTTTAAACTGAGCAAGCCAACTAAGAAACGTTCAAGTCTTGGTATTGTAAATACTAGGGAAGAAGGTGGAGAGGCTTGGGCCTAAAACAACTACTGCATGCATGCTTTGGTTTTACAGCTTGTGTGATTGAGATGTATAGATGTTCGCTTGAGATTGAATGTAGCCTAGCTTTAGTTGTAATTGCTGCTTGGTTTCTTGGTAGAATACAATGTTTCTCACTAATCATTACTCCAATCATTACTCCTATAAAGAATTTTGTTGGATCAAGTACCGGTATGTTAGTACTATTATACATCACAAATAGATAAACTTATCTGTAGGAGTACACCTTTATTTTCTTCTTGTCACAATCAGTACCCTACATTTATAGGATTTGATACTTTCCCACAGTTAGAGTGTTTCCCAAAATCTACCCAATGCCTTGCATTATTTCATGTATCCTTCCATTCCACCCGCTAGCCTATGCCTTCCACCAATTTAACTGCAATTGTTAAAAGTTCAGAGGTTTGGAAAATGAAAATCTGAAATTGATCGTGATAACGCATTGGCTTCAAATTGTTAAGTTCCAGGAGAAGAGAAAAATTAAAATCCCAAACAGAATTTGGATCTCGGTTGCAGTTTCTGAATCAAAATTGATGCTCAGTATGAGATACACTTCTCCAAAATGCAAACAATATTTATATCAATGACATGAAGCAGAATTGTCGAAAACCAATATGCAATTAAGGCCACGACCCTACGAAACAGTTTCATATCTTCCCTGTATCATTTCATTTTGTCGTGGCTCCAGCACTTTAAGTTAATACAAAACTGGCTGTATGCCAAGACCCTATCAATCAAATTTCTTATACTTATCTGCACAAAAAATGAGAAGCTCTCTCTTCTTTGCTTGATTTATATCAATGGGCATCGGATCACACTACTTCTACATACAAAAGAAGCCTACTATCAGTAGTTTCATGTATCGTATCATAAGAAAGCTACAAGAAAGGATGTCACTTGGTTAAAATTTTGATAACATCAAGCATACCTGCTGACCTGCCCTTGCCATATCCACCTTCAGAAGCACCTTGCATGCCTCCACCAAGTTTATCATTCATACCTGCAGGTAAAGGCAGGCCACCACTACTGACACCTCCAAGAGCAGCCTCACTATGCATATGATACAACATGCCATTATTTTTCCACTCAGGGAACAATGTCATTTGCCCTTGGATAGCCTGCTGGTGTAGCTTCTGCTGCTGGTATATTTGAGGATCTTGCATATAGTGTTCTGGTTGCATACCAAGAGATGGGGTCATCTGCAAGTGTCCAAAAATGAGGCAATCAAGCCAAGGATAGGGCCAGCTGATACACTGCAAGGGACCAGAGATGCTCAACTTTTACCGTCCAAACATGGCTGACGTTTGTGCCTCCTGTTGATCAGCAATTACAGTTAGAAACATTAAACTCTATTGAAGCTGCTCTGGGCACCCAAGACAAAGAAAAAACTAACAGGCAGCCATTACATAAAACTCGTGGAAGGTACTTCATAAAACACAGACAAGACTGTTATTACCACAAGTCTTGCAGACAGATTTTAGGACAAGCTTGGTAGAGAACAAAAAAACATAGTCAAATGCTATTTTTGGTGAACTACTTAATAAGATTAAAATTTCAACCAAAAGAGACTCAAATTAACACACAAAAAATGTTAAACAAAAGAATGAAAAATAACTATACCTTGAACTTACAAAATATATTTTTTATTTACACAAAGCTACAAACTCTACAAATGAAAAAGAAAATGATAGACGCTGAAGTTGAACTCGCATTAGACTACACTTGTAGTATGTGACTGTACAGATATGTTTTTGTCATGGCTGTTGGGGAGAATAATATAATCTGCCTGCTGCTCTCATACCACTAATATAATATGTGATATTATCTTTCTAAAATGTTGTTTTGTATATTTTAATTATTATTATCATGATCATTATTATTGTTACTCTGATTATGACTAACCATTAAACTCGAGTGAAACTCACCAAGAATATTTGTTTAACACGCATGTTTTAACTTTATGTATGTGTCCAGATGTTTATTGAAAAAATTAAAGCTTAAATATAATTTTTAATCTCCTAAATTTGATTTATATTTGTTTAGGATACTTCAAATAAAATTATTTTTCTACTGTAATTTGAAGAAAAAAAACGTATTTTAGTTCCTCCATCCAAATACCTTACTTAATTCTTGTTAAAATGAATTTTAAAAAGAAAAAAAAAGAAGTTTAGATATTTAATGATAAAAACATATAAAATCATGTAAATTGATGCAAACGATATTAATTATTATTTACATAAGCAAAACCTTTAATAGGATTCAGAAGGGTTTAAAACAAACACTTTTACTATTACTATAATTAAAAGAAGAATTTTAAATTTAAGAAACTAAATAATTTGTTTTAATTTTTATTTAAAATTGAATTTAAGTCTAACTCAATTAATAAAATTTGTTCATAATGTCGACTGCGACCTTGATCGAATAAAAAATCATACATGAGTATTTACTCTACATAGTACCAATCTATATAGAAAAAGTTATGTATATACATTCACTTTACATGGTGTTAAACATAACTTTGATCCAATACAAAAACCATGTATCTACATATTGCAAGTATGATTTTCGTCCAATCAAAAAAATCATATATGAGTATTCATTCTATATGGTGCCAATACAATCTCAAACTCACTATACATTATGAAATTGTTTTGATTATAGTGAATTAAAAAAAATATTCATTGTCGATGTGGTGCTTCAATGTAGCGCACGTAATCACAATGGAGTAAAATATGTTATGATGAATCCTAATTACAAATGAAAAGAGACAATGATTCAAATGTAAAAGACAAAAAAGAAAATACAAAGGAAATTCTTATTCACTTGTGTATTAGAGAGTAAAATATAGGGTGTATATATAAGAAAAATACTAAGACCTAGTTGAAACAAAAATTGAAAGTTGGGTTAAACAAACAAAGTCCAATAACTTAAAACAGAAAAATTAAATACTGCAACCGTTTTAGGTTTTATAAACACATTAATCTCATAATTGATATTTTAAAATAACATGACTTAAGTTCAGATATTTTTTAGTAAAAAAAGTTTACTTGTATAGTAGACAAAGTGGACTTAAATAGTATCTGATTTATAGAGAGATATATTAGTATATTGAAATATTTGTAAAAATATCTTTAATAAATCAATATCTTCCATAAATGTTAGCTGATTTCTCGGAAATATCACCGTATATAATCATGATTTGTACGAAATTTTCATAATTGTCACAAGAGTGAATGAAATCACTTGTCCAGTAAAAAAAAGTTTAAATGTTTTAATTATAACTATAAAATGAAATTAATAAGATAAAATGACTATAATTTTTGTTAAAAAATTAACTAGCAAGAGTTATTTTAAATGAAAATAATCTGTAGATGTAGAATACGTTGTTCAACGTAAAATATATGTAAAAAAAATAAGAGAGACGTGAATTAGATATTTGGAAAGGGAATATATATATTTGGTGGTTGGATCCGGAGCGACCCGCATTTCAGCATGGAACGGAAATGAGAAGGTTGGGTTGTTTCTGAAGTGTGAAGTGTTTGGTAGGTGTTCTTTGGAAGAAAACCCCAATATTCCGATTCCAATTCCAATTGCAGTTCAGTTAATCCAACCCTGGCTTCGGATATCTGGAAGCGCTTATTCCCACCACGAAGAAGCAGGTGGTTGCCGTTGTCGGGTTCAGTTTGGGTTCCAATTCCAAACACAGGCATCAGAATGGGAAGCAACATAAACCTCTTTAAGCTATGCTCTGCCCTCAGAGTTCTGGGCTACTTCATGATCCTCTTGTTCGCCGCCATTGTCGCCCTCAGTTACTACGCCGTCGTTTTAATCACGTGGGGCCCTCTCCTCTTCCGTTCCCCTCTCCGACTCCCCTCCTTCTTCTCCGCCTTCTTCGTTCTCCTCCTCTTTCACATTCTCCTCATACTCTTAACCTGGTCCTATCTCATGGTCGTACTCAACGATCCCGGTTCGGTCCCTCACAATTGGAGGCACCACCAACAACTTCGCTCCGATATCGATTTGGAGACAGCACCGCCAACGCCCTCTCCCGCCTATTGCTCTCGATGCCAGAATGGCAAGCCACCGCGCTGCCACCACTGTTCTATTTGTAAGCAACTCTCTCTCACTTTCAAGTTCTCTTCTTCTTTCTATTGTTCACCATCGCCACACCATTTTCTCCTCTCTGTAGGCCAAAGGTGTGTTCTGAAGATGGATCATCATTGCATTTGGGTCGTCAATTGTGTTGGGGCACGTAACTACAAGTACTTTCTACTATTTTTGGTAAATCCATTTCTCTTCTTCCTTTGATTTGATGTGTTAGTTCAAGTGAGTAACGCAGTTCAATTAATTTTTGAAATATATGGTGAAACGTTTATTGATTCCTTGTGACAGTAGATGGGAGGGAACTGGGAAGTGCATTTCAAAAGTGAGAGATTTGGGGATTTGCATATATTAAGAATAACTAGGTCCTATCTCAGTATTAGCAGGAAATACATGGTGGAACTTTTATTTTAGAGAAAAACGAAATTGGAAACAGTGTGAGAACTGTTGGAAGAGAATAGGGAGTTCGGGTGGAGTTTGGAAAGGGTTAAGTCAGAAGCTACTTCTAGACTTCTAGCGTTTGTTTTGCCTGACTTACATTTTTCTCCCGACCACCATGCACAGCTGTATACATTGCTCGAGACAACACTGGATTGCTTAGCTCTGGTTCCAAGTTTTATCAGATTCTTTGGTGGAAACAAGAATCATTCATTGTCTCCCGGGGGCTTTGCCGTCATCTTTTTGGCTTCTAGTAAGTATATGTATTCTGCTTCTAGAAGATTAAGTTTTATGTCTAGATTTTATAGTATTCTCATAACTGTTAATGCTTCTTACAGATTGTGTGCCTTGATGCAGTTCTTAATTTAGCCTTTGCGCTCAGTCTTCTCTGTTTCGTTGTTATGCATATATCTCTTCTGTTAAGCAACACAACTTCAGTAGAGGTAATAAATACACTGTTATTTCCCCTTTTCTCTATTTGAACTGGTTTATGGTAATGATATTGTCATTCATGCATGAGGTTGTTGTTACCTTGTCTCTGAGACCGGGCATATTCCTGTTCTCTTGGCATAGGAATTATGCCAGGCTATTTATTAGAATGACAACCCAGGCATTCACATGCGTGTAGCTTAAAAATCCAAATGAGAACTTATTTTTTAGAAAAATTACAGAAATTTTTTTAGCATGACAACTTGACATGTGACAGTGCTCTGGTGGACGGTTTTATTTTATCTATAGAAAACAGAATCATGAGGTTCATTTCGTCAATAGTTGATTCTGATAAGATTGTTATCTACTTGGGAGATGTTTTTGTTCCAATGACTTATTGATTCAGTTATCTGCTCCTCCTCGTCTCATTGACCCTTAAACTAGATGTATACCTGCTCCATTAACACTTCCGAACACATTTGAAAATAACTTGGCATCGTTTATTCTTGAATTGTCATGCAACACTGTGCCTTCTTTTATCTAAAAGATTATTTGGCAAATGGTGATTTAGGTTCATGAAAAGAAAAAGGGAGTTAGGTGGATGTACGACCTGGGCTGGAAGAGGAATTTTGAGCAGGTAAGATGTTTTCAAGTAGCATATATTAGAAAATGATAGTAAAACAGCAAAACAAACATGTTCTTAAGCTCGAAAATTTCGGAAGCAAACGTTAGTACGTTACACGTATGATTTATTAGTTAATATATTTTTTTAAAAAAAAGAGAGGAAGAAGAGTGTGTGTTTGAGAGAGAATATACAATTATTTGTTTTTTTTTTCCTTATACCTTTCTGTCTCCCTCTCCCGTAACATTTTTTTTTTCCATCCCCATGGCATAAGATAATCTTATTGTAGAAGGGTTCTCTGAACATTTTAAAAGATTACAAATAGATGAGAAGTTGAGTAAAAAGGATAGTGGAGATCCTTCCTGGTTTAGGAGTGGGGAAATTTCTAATCCAGGATGGTGTAAGGACTTTTCATAACCCGCCTTCCTCCAAAGGGACCAAAGCTTAATTTAAATGAAATTTAACATAAAATAAAGTTTTTGGCTGAGGAGTTGCCTGTCTCATGATCTTTTGTCATTAAACTAACAAGTTATAACTTCTCTTGATGGCCAAAATAAAATATGACAAGTGATGGTTTTTACACTTTAATTTAACCAGAAAAGAAGTCTTCTACTAACGAGTAAACCATGTAATAGTTTTTTTTATCCAAAAAAGAACTTGTGTACTTTTGGTCTCCCTCCTTTCTCAATTTTATGATTTTATCCATCATCCTCCGTAAATTTCTATATTGAACTAATAACTTCTGAATAACATTTATTTTCACTTCAAGTCTGTTAAGATAACACTGTGATAGTCAATTACTGTATCTAAAGTATTGTCTGCCTTTTGAATTTGGTGACTGTTACTGTTTTGTTCTTAAAACACATCTTTTAAGGACAAAACTGTGATTGAGACACTGAGCTATAAAACGGACAATACCTCAGATGTGGTGGAAACTTGAGGTTGGTACGTTGACACCTTTTGTGGGAATGGAAAAGAAGTTCCAAAAAGGAATTCTTGTTTTCCTTAGCCTTTGATTAGAGGTTTGTTTTGGTATGTCTAATAGTTTCACATCACTTATGATTAGAAACCAGAGACAATTTATATACATTTTTATCCCACAAATTGTCTTTTAAAGACACAATTGTGACGGAATTATTAAGCTCCAAAGTGAACAATTCTTCTAATTTGGTGATTGACCTTCACAATGTTAACTTAATGGACCCGAGGTTATAACAATATTCACTCTTATTTGATATTTTTCCATACTTTTGAAGGTTTTTGGCACTAAGAAGGCCCTGTGGTTGTTTCCAATGTTTTCAAAAGAGGATTTAGACAACATACCTGCACTAAGGGGCATTGATTTCCCGACGCGTTCTGATGTTGATGTATGAAGCCTGGGTAGCTTTTAGGTTTGAACATTCTTTTCAGTAAATTTATACTTATTTCACGACAGTGCAGCTAGGGAATGAAATTATGAAAATATTACTCTGCTTGATTGCAGATGTTTGAAATTAAGAATTGTCCAGTAGGTGTATATATGATCTTCGATACCGTTTGTACTGATTATTCATATAATTTCTGTTATCTGAAGCTGACAAAATGTAGAGTTGCTTTCGAAGGACGAAATTCATTCCCTGTTGATTATTGCACTGTTTTGAGAAAATGTTATGGTAGACTTGTTTGTGGAATTGATTGATCGGAGTGGAACTTGCACTTTTATCTGTTAATGCATTATTAATCTGATGTCTTCGTTGTACTCGTTGATATTCCTTGTAAAAAGACTTGAAATCCCTATCCAAATATTAGAGTCGTGAAGGTATTACGATTCCAAAATTGGGACAGATGCAACTGTCCAAAATGGGGGTGGGAATAATAAACTGGCCTGAAGGAGTCAAGAAACTCTTAGTCTCTCTATTGTTTAATTCTAAATGTTGGTCAAGGCAAAATACAAAATAATCAGGCAACAAAATACAAGATATTTAGAAGCATTTTTTCTGTCTAATTTGTAAAGATTTCACGAATGTAACTGTCATTTGGTTTGCAAGGTGAATGCCAGTATTTTTAGTTTGTTTAAATATGTTTTTTTTTCATAATCACTTGTAAAAGAAAAAAAAATATGAAAAAAATAGAAATTAGTTTTTTTATAGACTGAAATTAATTAATAGAAGTTAACTAGTATAATTTGTTAAATATTTTATCTTTAATTTGTATATAAGTAATTTATTTTATGATTTTTTCCCTTTTATGTTTTTTCTAAATATGTATGCCCTCTTTTAATATGACATGGCTTATTCGTCTTGTTCATGCGTCTAATATTTTTGAACTTGTATCAAATGGTTTATGCGAAATGATGAAAATGTTATTTTTCGTTTTTAATTAAGAGTATGAGAAAATGAATTCTGAATTTGGATATTTGGATTCAATTTTTGAATTTGATTTTTCAGAACAGTTTTCTAGATTTTTGTTTTCAGATTGTTTTCTGAAATTTTATTTCTGGAATGCAAAAAATTATTTTGAAATGTATTTTTTAGTCCAGGACATTTCTGAAATAAAGGTTAATTTTGAAATTTCGAAAATTGAGTAGATTGTCTCTTCTCGGCTGCTTATTTTTCAGCACAGCATAGAAATCCATTAGGTACAAGATTATAAACATCCATTTTTCGTTTCTTTCCTTAAAATAAAGCAATGAATTGACCTTCCCCCTTTTAACCACCCGAATCTAGCAGAGGAACATTTTCCAGAGAAACCAAATCTCTCACATGGATATCATTAAACATCTAACATCCCTATTCTTCGTGCATGCCCAACAACAATGTTCCAATGACATATCTAACTATCCTTCTATGCACTTTCCTGACCGTAACCAAGTCAACAATGAGTAATAAGGCCTTCATAAAAACAACTTAAATTTAGAAAAAAAAATTGTACTAATTTTCAGTCCGTGTCCCTATTATTATGTTCACTTTTATAAAAAAATGTTGAAATTAGGGAAAGACAGTTTTGTCAAACATGCCATAAACTTTATTTTTATTTAATACTTATAGTCTAGGCAATTTATAATGTTCTTCTAGTAGAACTTGGAAAAATATAACATTTCTCTTGAGTCAAATATAACTAGCAAAGCAAATTGCTCTTGGCTGCGACTAAACTAAAGGTAAAATAGGTCTACAGTCACTATTTTGGTGGTTTAAAAAGTAATGGTTACCTTTATGGAAAAATCCAATCTTAGAAATAAGATCCATTTAATATTTGGTTTGAATTTAAGACAATTTTACATGACCATGCAATAAAATGCTATTAAAATGATGTTTTAAAATAATTAAAGTGG